>NW_027513339.1:0-219124 GCF_048772815.1 Callospermophilus lateralis | reverse complement strand
ACAAATTTTGTTCTTCTGGGTTGAAGCGTTCCTCTACAGTAGCAGTTCTTATTTTTAGGATTCACTCTGTTCTCTCCTATATACACAGATGAATTTCGAACTCTAAATCCAACATGGTTTGTATTAGCTCTTTGAAACTTGACAAAATAAAGGAGTTCTCAGTTTTGTCTCTATGGTTTGTTTCCTCTTCAAGTAGCCCTGGACACACACTGTGGAAAAGCACTTTCATTGAGAGGGGTTGTCAAGCTTCTAAGAAAGAATGAGTTTCCGAAATACCAGCAAATATTTTTTCACCCAATCTTGATGATACTTGGTGGTAATGATCGGTACACAAATCCCACTTGGCTCACCAAATTTTCATCTTCTAGGTTGATGTGTTCCTTTACAGTAGCAGTTTTTATTTTTAGGTTTCACTCTGTTCTCTCCTATATAGATAGATGAATTTGGAACTCTAAATCCAACATGGTTTGTAGTAGCTCTTTGAAACTTGACAAAATAAAGGAGTTCTCAGTTTTGTCTCTATGGTTTGTTTCCTCTTCAATAGCCCTGGGCACAGACTGTGGAAAAGCACTTTCATTGAGAGGCGTTGTGAAGCTTCTAAGATAGAATGAGTTTCCGAAATACCAGCAAATATTTTTTCTCCCAATCTTGATGATACTTGGTGGTAATGATCAGTACAGAAATCCCACTTGGCCCACTAAATTATGTTCTTCTAGGTTGAAGCGTTCGTCTACAGTCGCAGTTTTTATATTTAGGTTTCTCTCTGTTCTCTCCAATATAGATAGATGAATTTGGAACTCTAAATCCAACATGGTTTGTAGTAGCTCTTTGAAACTTGACAAAATAAAGGAGTTCTCTGTTTTGTCTCTATGGTTTGTTTACTCTTCAAGTAGCCCTTGGCACAGACTGTGGAAAAGCACTTGCATTGAGAGGGTTTGACAAGCTTCTAAAAAATAACGAGTTTCTGAAATACCAGCAAATATTTTTTCACCCAATCTTGATGATACTTGGTGGTAATGTTCAGTACACAAATCCCACTTGATTCACCAAATTTTGTTCTTCTACGTTGACGCGTTCGTCTACAGTAGCAGTTTTTATATTTAGGTATCACTCTGTTCTCTCCTATATTGATATATGAATTTGGAACTCTAAATCCAACATGGTTTGAAGTAGCTCTTTGAAACTTGACAAAATTATGGAGTTCTCAGTTTTTTCTCTATGGTTTGTTTCCTCTTCAAGTAGGCCTAGGCACAGACTGTGGAAAAGCACTTTCATTGAGAGGGGTTGCCAAGCTTCTAAGAAATAACGAGTTTCCGAATTACCAGCAAATATTTTTTCTCCCAATCTTGATGTCACTTGGTGGTAATGATTGGTACACAAATCTCATTTGACTCACCAAATTTTGTTCTTCTAGGTTGAAGCGTTCCTTTACAGTAGCAGTTCATATTTTTAAGTTCCCTCTGTTCTCTCCTATATAGATAGATGAATTTGGAACTCTAAATCCAACATGGTTTGCAGTAGCTCTTCGAAACTTGACAAAATAAAGGAGTTCTCAGTTTTGTCTCTATGATTTGTTTCCGCTTCATGTAGCCCTAAGCAGAGACTGTGGAAAAGCACTTTCATTGAAAGGGGTTGCCAAGCTTCCAAGAAATTACGAGTTTCCGAAATACCAGCAAATATTTTTTCACCCAATGTTGATGATACGTGGTGGTAATGACAAGTACACAAATCCCACTTGGCTCACCAAATTTTGTTCTGCTCGGTTGAAGCATTCGTTTACAGTAGCAGTTTTTATTTTTAGGTTTCACCCTGTTCCTTCCTATATACATAGATGAATTTGAAACTCTAAATCCAACATGGTTTGTAGTAGTTCTTTGAAACTTGACAAAATAAAGTAGTTCTCAGTTTTGTTTCAATGGTTTGTTTCCTCTTCAAGTACCCCTAGGAACAGACGGTGGAAAAGCACTTTCATTGAGTGGGGTTGCCAATCTTCTAAGAAATAATGAGTTTCCGAAATAGCAGCAAATATTTTTTCACGCAATCTTGATGACACTTGGTGGTAATGATCAGTACAAAAATCCCACTTGGCTCACCAAATTTTGTTCTTCTAGGCTGAAGCGTTCATCTACAGTAGCAGTTTTTACATGTCAGTTTCACTCTGTTCTCTCCTATATATATAGATGAATTTGGAACTCTAAATCCAATATGGTTTGTTGTAGCTCTTTGAAACTTGACAAAGTAAAGGAGTTCTCAGTTTTGTCTCTATGATTTGTTTCCGCTTCATGTTGCCCTAAGCAGATACTGTGGAAAACATTTTCATTGAAAGGGGTTGCCAAGCTTCCAAGAAATTACGCGTTTCCGAAATTCCAGGAAATATTTTCTCACCCAATGTTAATGATACGTGGTGGTAATGATCAGTACACAAATCCCACTTGGCTCACCAAATTTTGTTCTTCTGGGTTGAAGTGTTTGTCTACAGTAGCAGTTTTTATATTTAGGTTTCACTCTGTTCTCTCCTACATAGATAAATGAATTTGGAACTCTAAATCCAACATGGTGTGTAATAGCTCTTTGAAACTTGACAAAGTAAAGGAGTTCTCAGTTTTGTCTCTATGGTTTTTTTCCTCTTCAAGTAGTCCTAGGCACAGACTGTGGAAAAGCACTTTCATTGAGAGGGGTTGACAATCTTCTAAGAAATAACGAGTTTCCGAAATACCAGCAAATATTTTTTCACCCAATCTTGATGATACTTGGTGGTAATGATTGGAACACAAATCCCACTTGACTCACCAAATTTTGTTCTTCTAGGTTGAACCGTTCGTTTACAGTAGCAGTTTATATTTTTAAGTGCTCTCTGTTCTCTCCTATATAGATAGATGAATTTGGAACTTTAAATCCAACATGGTTTGTAGTAGCTCTTTGAAACTTGACAAAATAAAGGAGTTCTCAGTTTTGTCTCTATGATTTGTTTCCGCTTCATATAGCCCTAAGCAGAGACTGTGGAAAAGCACAGTCATTGAAAGGGGTTGCCAAGCTTCCAAGAAATTAAGAGTTTCCGAAATACCAGCAAGTATTTTTTAACCCAATGTTGATGTTACGTGGTGGTAGTGACAAGTACACAAATCCCACTTGGCTCACCAAATTTTGTTCTTCTAGGTTGAAGCGTTCGTTTACACAACCAGTTTTTATTTTTAGGTTTCACTCTGTTCTCTGCTATATAGATAGATGAATTTGGAACTCTAAATCCAACATGGTTTGTAGTAGCTCTTTGAAAGTTGGCAAAATAAAGTAGTTCTCAGTTTTTTCTCTATGGTTTGTTTCCGCTTCAAGTAGCCCTAGTCACAGTTTGTGGAAAAGCACTTTCATTGAGAGGAGTTGCCAAGCTTTTAAGAAATAACGAGTTTCCGATATACCAGCAAATATTTTTTCACCCAATCTTGATGATACTTGGTGGTAATGATCAGTACACAAATCCCACTTGGCTCACCAATTTTTGTTCTTCCGGCTTGAAGCGTTCCTCTACAGTAGCAGTTTTTATTTTTAGTATTCACTCTGTTCTCTCCTATATGGACAGATGAATTTGGAACTCTAAATCCAACATGGTTTGTAGTAGCTCTTTGAAACTTGAAAAAATAAAGGAGTTCTCAGTTTTGTCTCTATGGTTTGTTTCCTCTTCAAGTCGCCCTAGGCACAGACTGTGGAAAAGCACTTTCATAGAGAGGGGTTGCCAAGCTTTTAAGAAATAACGAGTTTCCGAAATACCAGCAAATATTTTTTCACCCAATCTTGATGATACTTGGTGGTAATGATCAGTACACAAATCCACTTGGCTCACCAAATTTTGTTCTTCTAGGTTGAAGCGTTCGTTTACAGTTACAGTTTTTATATGTAGGTTTCACTCTGTTCTCTCCTATATAGACAGATGAATTTGGAACTCTAAATCCAACATGGTTTGCAGTAGCTCTTTGAAAATTCTCAAAATAAAATAGTTCTCACATTTGTCTCTATGTTTTGTTTTCTCTTTAAGTAGTCCTAGGCACAGACTGTGGAAAAGCACTTGCATTGAGAGGGTTTGCCAAGCTTCTAAAAAATAACGAGTTTCTAAAATACCAGCAAATATTTTTTCACCCAAACTTGATGATACTTGGTGGTAATGATCAGTACACAAATCCCACTTGATTCACCAAATTTTGTTCTTCTACGTTGACGCGTTCGTCTACAGTAGCAGTTTTTATATTTAGATATCACTCTGTTTTCTCCTATTTTGATAGATGAGTTTGGAACTCTACATCCAACATGGTTTGCAGTAGCTCTTTGAAACTTGACAAAATAAAGGAGTTCTCAATTTTGTCTCTATTATTTGTTTCCGCTTCATGTAGCCCTAAGCAGAGACTGTGGAAAAGCACTTATATTGAGAGGGGTTGCCAAGCTTCCAAAAAATTCCGAGTTTCCGAAATACCAGCAAATATTTTTTCACCCAATGTTGATGATACGTGGTGGTAATGACAAGTACACAAATCACACTTGGCTCATCAAATTTTGTTCTCTTAGGTTGAAGCGTTCTTTTACAGTAGCAGTTTTTATTTTTAGGTTTCACTCTGTTCTCGCCTATATAGACAGATGAATTTGGAACTCTAAATCCAATATTGTTTGCAGTAGCTCTTTGAAACTTGACAAAATAAAGGAGTGCTCAGGTTTGTCTCTATGGTTTGTTTCCTCTTCAAGTAGCCCTAGACACCAACGGTGGAAAAGCACTTTCATTGAGAGGGGTTGCCAAGCTTCTAAGAAATTACGAGTTTCCGAAATACCAGAAAATATTTTTCCACCCAACGTTGATGATAAGTGGTGGTAATGATCGGTACACAAATCCCACTTGGCCCACCATATTTTGTTCTTCTAGGTTGAAGCGTTCATCTACAGTAGCAGTTTTTATTTTTAGGTTTCACTCTGTTCTCTGCTATATAGATAGATGAATTTGGAACTCTAAATCCAACATGGTTTGTAGTAGCTCTTTGAAACTTGACAAAATAAAGGAGTTCTCAGTTTTGTCTCTATGGTTTGTTTCCTCTTCACGTAGCCCTAGGCACAGACTGTTTGAAAGCACTTTCATTATAGGGGTTGCCAAGCTTCTAAGAAATAACGATTTTCCGAAATACCAGCAAATATTTTTCATCCAATCGTGATGATACTTGGTAGTTATGATCGGTACACAAATCCCACTTGACTCACAAAATTTTGTTCTTCAAGATTGAAGCGTTCGTTTACAGTAGCAGTTTATATTTTTAGTTTCACTCTGTTCTCTCCAATATAGATAGATGAATTTGGAACTCTAAATCCAACATGGTTTGTAGTAGCTCTTTGAAAGTTGACAAAATAAAGTAGTTCTCAGTTTTGTCTCTATGGTTTGTTTCCTCTTCAAGTAGCCCTAGGCACAGACTGTGGAAAAGCACTTTCATTGAGAGGAGATGCCAAGCTTCTAAGAAATAACGAGTTTTAGAAATACCACCAAATATTTTTTCACCCAATGTTGATGATACTTGGTGGTAAGGATCAGTACACAAATCCCACTGGGCTCACCAAATTTTGTTCTTCTGGGTTGAAGAGTTCGTCTACAGTAGCAGTTTTTATATTTACATTTCTCTCTGTTCTCTCATACATAGATAGATGATTTTGGAACTCTAAATCAAACATGGTTTGTAATAGCTCTTTGAAACTTGACAAAGTAAAGGAGTTCTCAGTTTTGTCTCTATGGTTTGTTTCCTCTTCAAATCGCCCTAGGCACAGACTGTGGAAAAGCACTTGCATAGAGAGGGGTTGCCAAGCATTTTAAGAAATAACGAGTTTCTGAAATACCAGCAATTATTTTTTCACCCAATGTTGATGATACTTGGTGGTAATGATCAGTACACAAATCCCACTTTTCTCACCTAATTTTGTTCTTCTGGGTTGAAGCGTTCCTCTACAGTAGCAGTTTTTATTTTTAGGATTCACTCTGTTCTCTCCTATATAGACAGATGAATTTGGAACTCTAAATCCAACATGCTGTGTAATAGCTCTTCGAAACTTGAAAAAGTAAAGGATTTCTCCGTTTTGTCTCTATGGTTTGTTTAATCTTCAACTCGCCCTAGGCACAGACTGTGGAAAAGCACTTTCATTGAGAAGGGGTTGCCAAGCTTCTAAGAAATAACGAGTTTCCGAAATACCAGCAAATATTTTTTCACCTAAAATTGATGATACATGGTGGTAATGATCAGTACACAAATCCCACTTGGCTCACCAAATTTTGTTCTTCTACGTTGACGCATTCGTCTGCAGTAGCAGTTTTTATATTTAGGTTTCACTCTGTTCTCTCCTATATTGATAGATGAATTTGGAACTGTAAATACAACATGGTTTGTAATAGCTCTTTGAAGTTGACAAAATAAAGTAGTTCTCAGTTTTGTCTCTATGGTTTGTTTCCTCTTCAAGTAGCCCTAGGCACAGACTGTGGAAAAGCACTTTCATTGAGAGGAGTTGCCAAGCTTCTAAGAAATAACGAGTTTTAGAAATACCACCAAATATTTTTTCACCCAATGTTGATGATACTTGGTGGTAAGGATCAGTACACAAATCCCACTTGGCTCACCAAATTTTGTTCTTCTGGGTTGAAGAGTTCGTCTACAGTAGCAGTTTTTATATTTAGGTTTCTTTCTGTTCTCTCATACATAGATAGATGATTTTGGAACTCTATATCCAACATGGTGTGTAATAGCTTTTTGAAACTTGACAAAGTAAAGGAGTTCTCAGTTTTGTCTCTATGGTTTGTTACCTCTTCAAGTCGCCCTAGGCACAGACTGTGGAAAAGCAATTTCATAAAGAGGGGTTGCCAAGCATTTTAAGAAATAACGAGTTTCCGAAATACCAGCAAATATTTTTTCACCCAATGTTGATGATACTTGGTGGTAATGATCAGAACACAAATCCCACTTGTCTCACCTAATTTTGTTCTTCTGGGTTGAAGCATTCCTCTACAATAGCAGTTTTTATTTTTAGGATTCACTCTCTTCTCTCCTATATAGACAGATGAATTTGGAACTCTAAATGCAACATGGTTTGTAGTAGCTCTTCGAAACTTGAAAAAATAAAGGAGTTCTCAGTTTTGTCTCTATGGATTCTTTACTCTTCAAGTAGCCCTAGGCACAGACTGTGGAAAAGCACTTTCATTGAGAGGGGTTGCCAAGCTTCTAAGAAATAACGAGTTTCCGAAAAACCAGCAAATATTTTCTCACCCAATCTTGATGATACGTGGTGGTAATGATCAGGACACAAATCCCACTTGGCTCACCATGTTTTCTTCTTCTATGTTGATGCGTTCGTTTACAGTAGCAGTTTTTATATTTAGGTTTCACTCTGTTCTCTCCTATATTGATAGATGAATTTGGAACTCTAAATACAACATGGTTTGTAGTAGCTCTTTGACACTTGACAAAATAAACGAGTTCTCAGTTTTTTCTCTATGGTTTGTTTCCTCTTCAAGTAGTCCCAGGCACAGACTGTGGAAAAGCACTTTCATTGGGAGGGGTTGCCAAGCTTCTAAGAAATAACGAGTTTCCGAATTACCAGCAAATATTTTTTCACCCAATCTTGATGATACCTGGTGGTAATGATTGGTACATAAATCTCACTTGAATCACCAAATTTTGTTCTTCTAGGTTGAAGCGTTTGTTTACAGTAGCAGTTTATATTTTTAAGATCCCTCTGTTCTCTCCTATATAGATAGATGAATTTGGAACTCTAAATCCAACATGGTTTGTAGTAGCTCTTTGAAACTTGACAAAATAAAGGAGTTCTCAGTTTTGTCTCTATGGTTTGTTTCCGCTTCATGTAGCCCTAAGCAGAGACTGTGGAAAAGCACTTTCATTGAAAGGGGTTGCCAACCTTCCAAGAAATTCCGAGTTTCCGAAATTCCAGCAAATATTTTTTCACCAATGTTTATGATACGTGGTGGTAATGACAAGTACACAAATCCCACTTGGCTCACCAAATTTTGTTCTTCTAGGTTGAAGCGTTCATCTACAGTAGCATTTTTTATTTTTAGGTTTCACTCTGTTCTCTCCTACATAGATAGATGAATTTGGAACTCTAAATCCAACATGGTGTGTAATAGCTCTTTGAATCTTGACAAAGTAAAAAATTTCTCATTTTTTTCTGTATGGTTTGTTTCCTCTTCAAGTCGCCCTAGGCACAGACTGTGGAAAAGCAATTTAATTGAGAGGGGTCGCCAAGCTTTTAAGAAATAACGAGTTTTCGAAATACCAGCAAATATTTTTTCACCCAATCTTGATGACACTTGGTGGTAACGATCGGTACACAAATCCCACTTGGCTCACAAAATTTTCTTCTTCTATGTTGACGCATTCTCTACAGTAGCAGTTTTTATATTTAGGTTTCACTCTGTTCTCTCCTATATTGATAGATGGATTTGGAACTCTAAATCCAACATGGTTTGTAGAAGCTCTTTGAAACTTGACAAAATAAAGGAGTTCTCAGTTTTGTCTCTATGATTTGTTTCCGCTTCAAGTAGCCCTAGGCACAGACGGTGGAGAAGCACTTTCATTGAGAGGGGTTGCCAAGCTTCTAAGAAATTACGAGTTTCCGAAATACCAGCAAATATTTTTTCACCCAATCTTGCTGTTACTTGGTGTTAATGATCTGTATACAAATCCCTCTTGACTCACCAAATTTTGTTCTTCTAGGTTGATGAGTTCGTTTTCAGTAGCAGTATTTATTTTTCGGTTTCACTGTGTTCTCTCCTATATTGATTGATGAATTTGGAACTCTAAATACAACATGGTTTTTGGTAGCTCTTTGAAACTTGACAAAATAAAGGAGTTCTCAATTTTGTCTCTATGGTTTGTTTCCTCTTCAATAGCCCTAGGCACAGACTGTGGAAAAGCACTTATATTGAGAGGGGTGGCCAAGCTCCTAAGAAATAACGAGTTTCCTAAATACCAGCAACTATTTTTTCACCCAATGTTGATGATACTTGTGGTAAGGACAAGTCCACAAATCCCACTTGGCTCACCAAATTTTGTTCTTCTAGGTTGAAGCATTCGTCTACAGTAGCAGTTTTTATTTTTAGGTTTTACTTTGTTCTCACCTAAATAGAGAGATGAACTTGGAACTCTAAATCCAAGATGGTTTGTAGTAGCTCTTTGAAACTTTACAAAATAAATTAGTTCTCAGTTTTCTCTTTATGATTTGTTTCCTCTTGATGTAGCCCTAGGCACAGACTGTGGTAAAGCACTTTCTTGAGAGGGGTTGCCAAGCTTCTAAGAAATAACGAGTTTCCGAATCACCAGCAAATATTTTTTCACCCAATCTTGATGATACCTGGTGGTAATGGTTAGTACACAAATCTCACTTGACTCACCAAATTTTGTTTTTCTAGGTTGAAGCGTTCGTTTACAGTAGCAGTTTATATTTTTAAGTTCCCTCTGTTCTCTCCTATATAGATAGATAAATTTGGTACTCTAAATCCAACATGGTTTGTAGTAGCTCTTTGAAACTTGACAAAATAAAGGAGTTCTCAGTGTTGTCTCTATGGATTGTTTCCTCTTCAAGTAGTCCTAGGCACAGACTGTGGAAAAGCACTGTCATTGAGAGGGGTTGCCAATCTTCTAAGAAATTCCGAGTTTCCGAAATACCAGCACATATTTTTTCACCCAATGTTGATGATACGTGGTGGTAATGACAAGTACACAAATCCCACTTGGCTCATCAAATTTTGTTCTCCTAGGTTGAAGCGTTCGTTTACAGTAGCAGTTTTTATTTTTAGGCTTCACTCTGTTCTCGCCTATATAGACAGATGAATTTGGAATTCTAAATCCAATATTGTTTGCAGTAGCTCTTTGAAACTTGACAAAATAAAGGAGTTCTCAGTTTTGTCTCTATGGTTTGTTTCCTCTTCAAGTAGCCCTAGACACCAACGGTGGAAAAGCACTTTCATTGAGAGGGGTTGCCAAGCTTCTAAGAAATTCCGAGTTTCCGAAATACCAGCAAATATTTTTTCACCCAATCTTGATGACACTTCGTGGTAATGATCAGTACATAAATCCCACTTGGCTCACCAAATTTTGTTCTTCTGGGTTGAAGAGTTCGTCTACAGTAGCAGTTTTTATATATAGGTTTCTCTCTGTTCTCTCATACATAGAATAGATGAATTGGAACTCTAAATCCAACATGGTGTGTAATAGCTCTTTGAAACTTGACAAAGGAAAGGAGTTCTCAGTTTTGTCTCTATGGTTTGTTGCCTCTTCAAGTCGCCTTCGGCACAGACTGTGGTAAAGCACTTTCATAGAGAGGGGTTGCCAAGCTTTTAAGAAATAACGAGTTTCCGAAATACCAGCAAATATTTTTTCACCCAATCTTGATGATACTTGGTGGTAATGATCAGTACACAAATCCCACTTGGCTCACCAAATTTTGTTCTTCTGGGTTGAAGCGTTCCTCTACAGTAGCAGTTTCTATTTTTAGGATTCACTCTGTTCTCTCCTATATAGACACATGAATTTGGAACTCTAAATCCAACATGGTTTGTAGTAGCTCTTTGAAACTTGACTAAATAAAAAAGTTCTCAGTTTTCTCTCTATGGTTTGTTTCTGCTTCAAGTAGCCCTAAGAAGAGACTGTGGAAAATCACTTACATTGAGAGGGGTTGCCAAGCTTCCAAGAAATTACGAGTTTTCGATATTCCAGCAAATATTTTTTCACCAAATCTTGATGATACGTGGTGGTAATGACAAGTCCACAAATCCCACTTGGCTCACCAAATTTTCTTCTTCTAGGTTGAAGCGTTCGCTTACAGTAGCAGTTTTTATTTTTAGGTTTCACTCTGTTCTCTCCTATATAGATAGATGAATTTGGAACTCTAAATCCAACATGGTTTGTAGTAGCTCATTGAAACATAACAAAATAAAGGAGTTCTCAGTTTTGTCTTTATGGTTTGTTTCCTCTTCAAGTAGCCCTGGGCACACACGTTGGAAAAGCACTTTCATTGAGAGGGGTTGTCAAGCTTCTAAGAAAGAATGAGTTTCCGAAATAACAGCAAATATTTTTCACCCAATCTTGATGATACTTGGTGGTAATGATCAGTCCACAAATCCCACTTGGCTCAAAATTTTGTTCTTCTAGGATGAATCGTTCGTTTATAGTAGCAGTTTTTATTTTTAGGTATCATTCTTTCTCTCCTATATAGATAGATGAATTTGGAACTCTAAATCCAACATGGTTTGTAGTAGCTCTTTGAAACTTGACAAAATAAAGGAGTTCTCAGTTTTGTCTCTATGATTTGTTTCCGCTTCTTGTAGCCCTAAGCAGAGACTGTGGAAAAGCACTTTCATTGAAAGGGGTTGCCAAGCTTCCAAGAAATTACGAGTTTCCGAAACACCAGCAAATATTTTTTCACTCAATGTTGATGATACGTGGTGGTAATGACAAGTACACAAATCCCACTTGGATCACCAAATTTTGTTCTCCTAGGTTTAAGCGTTCGTTTACAGTAGCAGTTTTTATTTTTGGGTTTCACTCTGTTCTCTCCTATATAGACAGATGAATTTGGAACTCTAAATCCAATATTGTTTGCAGTAGCTGTTTGAAACTTGACAAAATAAAGGAGTGCTCAGTTTTGTCTCTGTGATTTGTTTGTTACTTGGTGGTATTGATAGGTACACAAATCCCACTTGGCTCACCAAATTTTGTTCTTCTAGGTTGAAGCGTTCGTCTACTGTAGCAGTTTTTATATTTAGGTTTCCCTCAGTTATCTCCTATATAGATAGATGAATTTGGAACTCTAAATCCAACATGGTTTACAGTAGCTCCTTGAAACTTGACAAAATAAAGGAGTTCTCAGTTTTGTCTCTATGGTTTGTTTCCTCTTCAAGTAGCCCTAGGCACCGATGGTCAAAAAGCACTTTCATTGAGAGGGGTTGCCAAGCTTCTAAGAAATAACGAGTTTGCGAAATACCAACAAATATTTTTTCACCCAATGTTGATGATACTTGGTGGTAATGATCAGTACACAAATCCCACTTGGCTCACCAAATTTTGTTCTTCTAGGTTGAAGCGTTCGTCTACTGTAGCAGTTTTTATATTTAGGTTTCCCTCAGTTATCTCCTATATAGATAGATGAATTTGGAACTCTAAATCCAACATGGTTTACAGTAGCTCTTTGAAACTTGACAAAATAACGTAGTTCTCAGTTTTGTATCTATATTTTGTTTCCTCTTCAAGTAGTCCTGGCACAGACTGTGGAAAAGCACTTTCATTGAGAGGGGATGCCAAGCTTCTAAGAAATAACGAGTTTCCGAAATGCCAGCTAATATTTTTTCACCTCATCTTGATGATACTTGGTGGTAATGATCAGTACACAAATCACACTTGGCTCACCAAATTTTGTTCTTCTAGGTTTAAGCGTTCGTTTACAGTAGCATTTTTTATATGTAGGTTTCACTCTTTTCTCTCCTATATAGACAGATGAATTTGGAACTCTAAATCCAACATGGTTTGCAGTAGCTCTTTGAAACGTGGCAAAATAAAGTAGTTCTCAGTTTTGTCTCTATGTTTTCTTTCCTCTTCAAGTAGACCTTGGCACAGACTGTGGAAAAGCACTTTCATTGAGAGCGGTTGCCAAGCTTCTATAAAATAACGAGTTTCCGAAAAACCAACAAATATATTTTCACCGAATCTTGATGATAATTGGTGGTAATGATCAGTACAAAAATCCCAGTTGCCTCACCAAATTTTGTTCTTCTAGGTTGAAGTGTTCGTTTACAGGAGCAGTTTTTAATTTTAGGTTTCACTCTCTTCTCTGCTATATAGATAGAAGAATTTGGAACTCTAAATCCAACATGGTTTGTAGTAGTTCTTTGAAACTTGACAAAATAAAGGAGGTCTCAGTTTTTTCTCAAGGGTTTGTTTCCTCTTCAAGTAGCCCTGGGAACAGACTGTGGAAAAGCACTTTCATTGAGTGGGGTTGCCAATCTTCTAAGAAATAACAAGTTTCCGAAATACCAGCAAATATTTTTTCACGCAATCTCGATGACACTTGGTGGTAATGATCAGCACACAAATCCCACTTGGCTCACCAAATTTTGATCGTCTAGGTTGAAGCGTTCATCTACAGTATCAGTTTTTATATTTAGGTTTCACTCTGTTCTCTCCTATATAGATAGATGAATTTGGAACTCTAAATCCAACATGGTTTGTTGTAGCACTTTGAAACTTGACAAAATAAAGGAGTTCTCAGTTTTTTCTCTATGGTTTGTTTCCTCTTCAAGTAGCCCTAGGCACCGACGGTGGTAAAGCACTTTCATTGAGAGGGGTTGCCAAGCTTCTAAGAAATAACGAGTTTCTGAAATACCAGCAAATATTTTTTCACCCAATGTTGATGATACTTGGTGGTAATGATCAGTACACAAATCCCACTTGGCTCACCAAATTTTGTTCTTCTAGGTTGAAGCGTTCGTCTACTGTAGCAGTTTTTATATTTAGGTTTCCCTCTGTTCTCTCCTATATAGATAGATGAATTTGAAACTCTAAATCCAACATGGTTTACAGTAGCTCTATGAAACTTGACAAAATAACGTAGTTCTCAGTTTTGTCTCTATGTTTTGTTTCCTCTTCAAGTAGAACTAGGCACAGACTGTGGAAAAGCACTTTCATTGAGAGCAGTTGCCAAGCTTCTATAAAATAACGAGGTTCCAAAATACCCACAAATATTTTTTCACCGAATCTTAATGATACTTGGTGGTAATGATCAGTACACAAATCCCACTTGGCTCACCAAATTTTGTTCTTCTAGGTTGAAGCGTTCGTTTACAGTGGCAGTTTATATTTTTAGGTTTCACTATGTTCTCTGCTATATAGATAGATGAATTTGGAACTCTAAATCCAACATGGTTTGTAGTAGTTCTTTGAAAGTTGACAAAATAAAGAGTTCTCAGTTTTGTCTCAATGGTTTGTTTCCTCTTCAAGTAGCCCTAGGCACAGACTGTGGAAAAGCAGTTTCATTGAGTGGAGTTGCCTATCTTCCAAGAAATAACGAGTTTCCGAAATACCAGAAAATATTTTTTCACCAAGGTTGATGATACGTGGTGGTAATGATCGGTACACAAATCCCACTTGACTCACCAAATTTTGTTCTTCTAGGTTGAAGCGTTCGTTTACAGTAGCAGTTTATATTTTTAAGTTCCCTCTGTTCTCTCATATATAGATAGATGAATTTGGAACTTTAAATCCATCATGGTTTGTAGTAGCTCTTTGAAACTTGACAAAATAAAGGAATTTTCAGTTTTGTCTCTATGATTTGTTTCTGCTTCATATAGCCCTAAGAAGAGACTGTGGAAAAGCACTTTCATTGAAAGTGGTTGCCAAGCTTCCAAGAAATTACGAGTTTCCGAAATACTAGGAAATATATTTTCACCCAATGTTGATGTTACGTGGTGGTAGTTACAAGTACACAAATCCCACTTGGCTCACCAAATTTTGTTCTTCTAGGTTGAAGCGTTCGGTTACAGTAGCAGTTTATATATTTAGGTTACACTATGTTCTCTGCTATATAGATAGATGAATTTGGAACTCTAAATCCAATATGGTTTGTAGTAGCTCTATGAAACTTGACAAAGTAAAAGAGTTCTCAGTTTTGTCTCTATGATTTGTTTCCGCTTCATGTATCCCTAAGCAGAGACTGTGGAAAAGCACTTTCATTGAAAGGGGTTGCCAAACTTCCAGGAAATTACGAGTTTCCGAAATACCAGCAAATATTATTAAACCAAGGTTGATGATACGTGGTGGTAATGATCGGTACTCAAATCCCACTTGACTCACCAAATATTGTTCTCCTAGTTTGAAGCGTTCGTTTACAGTAGCAGTTTTTATTTTTAGGTTTCACTCTGTTCCTTCCTATATACATAGATGAATTTGGAAATCTAAATCCAACATGGTTTTTAGTAGCTCTTTGAAAGTTGACAAAATAAAGGAGTTCTCAGTTTTGTCTCTATGGTTTGTTTCCTCTTCAAATAGCCCTAGGCACAGACTGTGGAAAAGCACTTTCCTTGAGAGGGGTTGCCAAGCTTCTAAGAAATAATGAGTTTCCGAAATACCAGCAAATATTTTTTCACCCAATGTTGATGATACTTGGTGGTAATGATCAGTACAGAAATCCCACTTGGCTCACCAAATCTTGTTCTTCTGTGTTGAATCGTTCGTCTATAGTAGCAGTTTTTATTTTCAGGTTTCACTCTGTTCTCTCCTATATAGACAGATGAATTTGAAACTCTAAATCCAACATGGTTTACAGTAGCTCTTTGAAACTTGACAAAGTAAAGGAGTTCTCAGTTTTGTCTCTCTGGTTTGTTTCCTCTTCAAGTCGCCCTAGGCACAGACTGTGGAAAAGCACATTCACTGAGAGGGGTTTCCAAGCTTCTAAGAAATAACGAGTTTCCCAAATACCAGCAAGTATTTTTTCACCCAATCTTGATGACACTTGGTGGTAATGATCAGTACAGAAATCCCACTTGGCTCACCAAATCTTGTTCTTCTGTGTTGAATCGTTCGTCTACAGTAGCAGTTTTTATATTTAGGTTTCTCTCTGTTCTCTACTATATTGATAGATGAATTTGGAACTCTAAATCCAACATGGTTTGTAGTAGCTCTTTGAAACTTGACAAAATAAAGGAGTTCTCAGTTTTTTCTCTATGGTTTGTTTCCTCTTCAAGTAGCCCTAGGCACAGACTGTGGAAAAGCACTTTTATTGAGAGGGCTTGACAGATTCTAAGAAACAACGAGTTTCTGAAATACCAGCAAATATTTTTTCACCAAATCTTGATGATACTTGGTGGTAATGATCAGTACACCAATCCCACTTGACTCACAAAATTTAGTTCTTCTAGGTTGAAGCGTTCGTTTACCACAGAAGTTTATATTTTTTGGTTTCCCTCTGTTCTCTCCTATATAGATAGATGAATTTGGAACTCTAAATCCAACATGGTTTGTAGTAGCTCTTTGAAACTTGACAAAATAAAGGAGTTCTCAGTTTAGTCATAATGATTTGTTTCTGCTTCAAGTAGCCCTAAGCAGAGACTGTGGAAAAACACTTTCATTGAGAGGTGTTGCCAAGCTTCTAAGAAATAACAAGTTTCCGAAATAGCAGCAAATATTTTCTCACCCAATCTTGATGATACTTGGTGGTAATGATCAGTACACAAATCCCACTTGGCTCACCAAATTTTGTTCTTCTAGGTTGAAGCGTTCGTCTACAGTAGCAGTTTTTATATTTTGGTTTCACTCTGTTCTCTCCTATATACATAGATGAATTTGGAACTCTAAATCAACATGGTTTGTAGTAGCTCTTTGAAACTTGACAAAATAAAGGAGTTCTCAGTTTTGTCTCTATGGTTTGTTTCCTCTTCAAGTAGCCCTAGGCACAGACGGTGGAAAAGCACTTTCATTGAGAGGGGTTGCCAAGCTTCTAAGAAATAACGAGTTTTCGAAATACCAGCAAACATTTTTACTCCCACTGTTGATAATACTTGGTGGTAATGATCAGTACACCAATCCCACTTGGCTCACCAAATTTTGTTCTTCTAGGTTGAAGCGTTTGTCTACTGTAGCAGTTTTTAAATTTAGGTTTCCCTCTGTTCTCTCCTATATAGATATATGAATTTGGAACTCTAAATCCAACACGGTTTGCAGTAGCTCTTTGAAACTTGACAAAATAAAGGAGTTCTCAGTTTTGTCTCTATGATTTGTTTCCTCTTCAAGTAGCCCTAGGCACAGACGGTCTAAACCCAATTTCATTGAGAGAGGTTGCTAAGCTTCCAAGAAATTATGAGTTTCCGAACTACCAGCAAATATTTTCTCACCCAAGCTTGGTGATACTTGCTGATTAAGATCGTTACACAAATCCCACTTGACTCACCAGATTTTGTTCTTCTAGGTTGAAGCGTTCGTCTACAGTAGCAATTTTTATATTTAGGTTTCACTCTGTTCTCTGCTATACAGATAGATGAATTTGGAACTCTAAATCCAACATGGTTTGTAGTAGCTCTTTGAAATTTGACAAAATAAAGGAGTTCTCAGTTTTGTCTCTATGATTTGTTTCCGCTTCATGTAGCCCTAAGCAGTGACTGTGGAAAAGCACTTTCCTTGAGAGGGGTTGCCAAGCTTCCAAGAAATTATGAGTTTCTGAAATACCAGCAAATATTTTTTCACCCAATCTTGATGACACTTGGTGGTAATTACAAGTCCACAAATCCCACTTGGCTCACCAAATTTTGTTCTTCTAGGATGAAGCGTTCGTCTACAGTAGCAATTTTTATATTTAGGTTTCACTCTGTTCTCTCCTATATAGATAGATGAATTTGGAACTCTAAATCCAATATGGTTTGCAGTAGCTCTTTGAAACTTGACAAAGTAAAGGAGTTCTCAGTTTTGTCTCTATGATTTGTTTCCGCTTCATGTAGCCCTATGCAGAGACTGTGAAAAAGCACTTTCATTGAAAGGGGTTGCCAACCTTCCAAGAAATTACGAGTTTCCGAAATACCAGCAAATATTTTTTCACCCAATGTTGATGATACTTGGTGGTAATGATCACTACACAAATCCCACTAGGCTCACCAAATTTTGTTCTTCGAGATTGAAGCGTTCGTCTACATTAGCAGTTTTTATATTTAGGTTTCCCTCTGTTCTCTCCTATATAGATAGATGAATTTGGAACTCTAAATCCAACATGGTTTGCAGTAGCTCTTTGAAACTTGACAAAATAAAGTAGTTCTCAGTTTTCTCTCTATGTTTTGTTTCCTCTTCAAGTAGTCCTTGGCACAGACTGTGGAAAATAACTTTCATTGAGAGGGGTTGCCAAGCTTCTAAGAAATAACGAGTTTCCGAAATACCAGCAAATATTTTTTCACTGAATCTTGATGATACTTGGTGGTAATGATCATTAAACAAATCCCACTTGGCTCACCAAATTTTGTTCTTCTAGGTTTAAGCGTTCGTTTACAGTAGCAGTTTTTATATTTAGGTTTCATTCTGTTCTCCCCTATATAGACAGATGAATTTGGAACTCCAAATCCAATATCGTTTGTAGTAGCTCTTTGAAACTTGACAAAATAAAGGAGTTCTCAGTTTTGTCTCTATGATTTTGTTTCCGCTTCATGTAACCCTAAGCAGAGACTGTGGAAAAGCACTTTCATTGAGAGGGGTTGCCATGCTTCCAAGAAATTATGAGTTTCCGATATACCAGCAAATATTTTTTTCACCCAATCTTGATGATACTTGGTGGTAATAATCGGTACACAAATCCCACTTGGCTCACCAAATTATGTTCTTCTAGATTGAAGCGTTCGTTTTCAGTAGCAGTTTTTATTTTTAGGTTTCACTCTGTTCTCTCCTATATAGATAGATGAATTTGGAACTCTAAATCAAACATGGATTGTAGTAGCTCTTTGAAACTTGACAAAATAAAGGAGTTCTCACTTTTTTCTCCATGATTTGTTTCCGCTTCAAGTAGCCCTAAGCAGTGTCTGTGGAAAAGCACTTTCCTTGAGAGGGGTTGCCAAGCTTCCAAGAAATTACGAGTTTCCGAAATACCAGCAAATATTTTTTTACGCAATCTTGATGACACTTGGTGGTAATGACAAGTCCACAAATCCCACTTGGCTCACCAAATTTTGTTCTTCTAGGATGAAGCGTTCATTTACAGTAGGAGTTTTTATTTATAGGGTTCACTCTGTTCTCTCTTATACAGATAGATGAATTTGGAACTCTAGATCCAACATGGTTTGTAGTAGCTCTTTGAAACTTGACAAAATAAAGGAGTTCTCAGTTTTGACTCTATGGTTTGTTTCCTCTTCAAGTAGCCCTAGGCACAGACTGTGGAAAAGCAGTTTCATTGAGAGGGGTGGCAAAGCTTCTAAGAAATAACGAGTTTCCGAAATACCAGCAAATATTTTTTCACCCAATCTTGATGATACTTGGTGGTAAGGACAAGTACAAATCCCACTTGGCTCACCAAATTTTGTTCTTCTAGGTTGAAGCGTTCGGTTACAGTAGCAGTTTATATTTTTAGGTTTTACTCTGTTCTCTCCTATATAGATAGATGAATTTGGAACTCTAAATCCAACATGGTTTGTAGTAGCTCTTTGAAACTTGACTAAATAAAGGAGTTCTCAGTTTTGTCTCTATGATTTGTTTCCGCTTCAAGTAGCCCTAAGCAGAGACTGTGGAAAAGCACTTTCATTGAGAGGGGTTGCCAAGCTTCTAAGAAAAAACAAGTTTCTGAAATAGCAGCAAATATTTTCTCACCCAATCTTGATGATACTTGGTGGTAATGATCAGTACACAAATCCCACATGGCTCACCAAATTTTGTTCTTCTAGGTTGAAGCGTTCGTCTACAGTAGCAATTTTTATATTTAGGTTTCACTCTGTTCTCTGCTATACAGATAGATGAATTTGGAACTCTAAATCCAACATGGTTTGTAGTAGCTCTTTGTAATTTGACAAAATAAAGGAGTTCTCAGTTTTGTCTCTATGATTTGTTTCCGCTTCATGTAGCCCTAAGCAGTGACTGTGGAAAAGCACTTTCCTTGAGTGGGGTTGCCAAGCTTCCAAGAAATTATGAGTTTCTGAAATACCAGCAAATATTTTTTCACCCAATCTTGATGACACTTGGTGGTAATGACAAGTCCACAAATCCCACTTGGCTCACCAAATTTTGTTCTTCTAGGATGAAGCGTTCGTCTACAGTAGCAATTTTTATATTTAGGTTTCACTCTGTTCTCTCCTATATAGATAGATGAATTTGGAACTCTAAATCCAATATGGTTTGCAGTAGCTCTTTGAAACTTGACAAAGTAAAGGAGTTCTCAGTTTTGTCTCTATGATTTGTTTCCGCTTCATGTAGCCCTATGCAGAGACTGTGAAAAAGCACTTTCATTGAAAGGGGTTGCCAACCTTCCAAGAAATTACGAGTTTCCGAAATACCAGCAAATATTTTTTCACCCAATGTTGATGATACTTGGTGGTAATGATCACTAAACAAATCCCACTAGGCTCACCAAATTTTGTTCTTCGAGATTGAAGCGTTCGTCTACCTTAGCAGTTTTTATATTTAGGTTTCCCTCTGTTCTCTCCTATATAGATAGATGAATTTGGAACTCTAAATCCAACATGGTTTGCAGTAGCTCTTTGAAACTTGACAAAATAAAGTAGTTCTCAGTTTTCTCTCTATGTTTTGTTTCCTCTTCAAGTAGCCCTTGGCACAGACTGTGGAAAATAACTTTCATTGAGAGTGGTTGCCAAGCTTCTAAGAAATAACGAGTTTCCGAAATACCAGCAAATATTTTTTCACTGAATCTTGATGATACTTGGTGGTAATGATCAGTACACAAATCCCACTTGGCTCACCAAATTTTGTTCTTCTAGGTTTAAGCGTTCCTTTACAGTAGCAGTTTTTATATTTAGGTTTCATTCTGTTCTCCCCTATATAGACAGATGAATTTGGAACTCCAAATCCAATATCGTTTGTAGTAGCTCTTTGAAACTTGACAAAATAAAGGAGTTCTCAGTTTTGTCTCTATGATTTTGTTTCCGCTTCATGTAACCCTAAGCAGAGACTGTGGAAAAGCACTTTCATTGAGAGGGGTTGCCATGCTTCCAAGAAATTATGAGTTTCCGATATACCAGCAAATATTTTTTTCACCCAATCTTTATGATACTTGGTGGTAATAATCGGTACACAAATCCCACTTGGCTCACCAAATTATGTTCTTCTAGATTGAAGCGTTCGTTTTCAGTAGCAGTTTTTATTTTTAGGTTTCACTCTGTTCTCTCCTATATAGATAGATGAATTTGGAACTCTAAATCAAACATGGATTGTAGTAGCTCTTTGAAACTTGACAAAATAAAGGAGTTCTCACTTTTTTCTCCATGATTTGTTTCCGCTTCAAGTAGCCCTAAGCAGAGACTGTGGAAAAGCACTTTCATTGAGAGGGGTTGCCAAGCTTCTAGGAAATAACAAGTTTCTGAAATAGCAGCAAATATTTTCTCACTCAATCTTGATGATACTTGGTGGTAATGATCAGTACACAAATCCCACATGGCTCACCAAATTTTGTTCTTCTAGGTTGAAGCGTTCGTCTACAGTAGCAATTTTTATATTTAGGTTTCACTCTGTTCTCTGCTATATAGATAGATGAATTTGGAACTCTAAATTCAACATGGTTTGTAGTAGCTTTTGAATCTTGACAAAATAAAGTTGTTCTCACTATTGTCTCTATGGTTTGTTTCCTCTTCAGGTAGCCCTAGGCACAAACTGTGGAAAAGCACTTTCAATGAGAGGTTTTGCCCAGCTTCTAAGAAATAACGATTTTCCGAAATACCAGCAAATATTCTTTCACCCAATCTTGATGGTACTTGGTGGTCATGATTGGTACAACAATCCCACTTGACTCACCAAATTTTTTTCTTGTAGGTAGAAGCGTTCGTTGACAGTAGTAGTTTATATTTTTAGTTTTCCCTCTGTTCTCTGTTATATAGATAGATGAATTTGGAACTCTAAATCCAACATGGTTTGTAGTAGCTCTTTGAAACTTGACAAAACAAAGGAGTTCTCAGTTTTGTCTCTATGGTTTGTTTACTCTTCAAGTAGTCCTAGGGACAGACTGTGGAAAAGCACTTACATTGAGAGGGGTTGACAAGCTTCTAAGAAATAACGAGTTTCCGAAATACCAGCAAATATTTTTTCACCCAATCTTGATGATTCTTGGTGGTAATGATTGGTACACAAATCTCACTTGACTCACCAAATGTTATTCTTCTAGGTTGAAGCGTTCGTTTACAGTAGCAGGTTATATTTTAAAGTTCCCTCTGTTCTATCCTATATAGATAGATGAATTTGGAACTCTAAATCCAACATGGTTTGTAGTAGCTCTTTGAAACTTGACAAAATTAAGGAGTTCTCAGTTTTGTCTTTATGATTTGTTTCCGCTTCATGTAGCCCTAAGCAGAGACTGTGGAAAAGCACTTTCATTGAAAGGGTTGCCAAGCTTCCAAGAAATTACAGGTTTCCGAAATACCAGCAAATATTTTTTCACCCAATGTTGATGATTCGTGGTGGTTATGACAAGTACACAAATCCCACTTGGCTCACCAAATTTTGTTCTCCTAGGTTGAAGCGTTCGTTTACAGTAGCAGTTTTTATTTTTATGTTTCACTCTGTTCCTTCCTTATATACATAGATGAATTTGGAACTCTAAATCCAACATGGTGTGTAATAGCTCTTTGAAACTTGACAAAGTAAAGGAGTTCTCAGTTTTGTCTCTATGGTTTATTCCTCTTCAAGTAGTCCTAGGCACTGACTGTGGAAAAGCACTTTCATTGAGAGGTGTTGACAAGCTTCTAAGAAATAACGAGTTTCCGAAATACCAGCAAATATTTTTTTCAGCCAATCTTGATGATACTTGGTGGTAATGATTGGTACACAAATCCCACTTGGCTCACCAAATTTTGGTCTTCTAGGTTGAAGTGTTCGTTTACACTAGCAGTTTTTATATTTAGGTTTTCTCTGTTCTCTCTTTATATAGATAGATGAATTTGGAACTCTAAATCCAACATGGTTTGTAGTAGCTCTTTGAAAGTTGACAAAATAAAGTAGTTCTCAGTTTTGTCTCTATGGTTTGTTTCCTCTTCAAGTAGCCCTAGGCACAGACTGTGGAAAAGCACTTTCATTGAGAGGAGTTGCCAAGCTACTAAGGAATAACGAGTTTCAGAAATAGCAGCAAAATATTTTTTCACCCAATGTTGATGATACTTGGTGGTAATGATCAGTACACAAATCCCACTTGGCTCACCAAATTTTGTTCTTCTGTGTTGAAGCGTTCGTCTACAGTAACAGTTTTTTATATTTAGGTATCTCTCTGTTCTCTCATACATAGATAGATGAATTTGGAACTCTAAATCCAACATGGTGTGTAATAGCTCTTTGAAACTTGACAAAGTAAAGTAGTTCTCAGTTTTGTCTCTATGGTTTGTTTCCTCTTCAAGTCGCCCTAGGCACAGAGTGTGGAAAAACACTTTCATAGAGAGAGTTTCCAAGCTTTTAAGAAATAACGAGTTTCCGAATTACCAGCAAATATTTTTTTCACCGAATCTTGATGATACTTGCTGGTAATGAATGCTACACAAATCTCACTTGACTCACCAAATTTTGTTCTTCTAGGTTAAAGCGTTCGTTTACAGTAACAGTTTTTAAATGTAGGTTTCACTCTGTTCTCTCCTATATAGACAGGTGAATTTGGAACTCTAAATCCAACATGGTTTGCAGTAGCTCTTTGAAACTTGGCAAAATAAAGTAGTTCTCAGTTTTGTCTCTATGTTTTGTTTCCTCTTCAAGTAGACCTAGGCACAGACTGTGGAAAAGCACTTTCATTGAGAGTGGTTGCCAAGCTTCTATAAAGTAACGAGTTTCCGAAATATCCACAAATATTTTTTTCACCGAATCTTGATTATACTTGGTGGTAATGATCAGTACACAAATCCCACTTGGCTCACCAAATTTTGCTCTTCTAGGTTGAAGCGTTGGTTTACAGTAGCAGTTTTTATTTTTAGGTTTCACACTGTTCTCTGCTATATAGATAGATGAATTTGGAACTCTAAATCCAACATTGTTTGCAGTAGCTCTTTGAAACTTGACAAAATAACGTAGTTTTCATTTTTGTCTCTATGTTTTATTTCCTATTCAAGTAGTCATAGGCACAGACTGTGGAAAAGCACTTTCATTGAGTGGGGTTGCCAATCTTCTGAGAAATTACGAGTTTCCGAAATACCAGCAAATTTTTTTCACGCAAACTTGATGACACTTGGTGGTAATGATCAGTACACAAATCCCACTTGGCTCACCAAATTTTGTTTCTTATAGGTTGAAGTGTTCGTTTACACTAGCAGTTTTTAAATTTAGGTTTCCCTCTGTTCTCTCTTATATAGAATAGATGAATTTGGAACTCTAAATCCAACATGGTTTGTAGTAGCTCTTTGAAAGTTGACAAAAATAAAGTAGTTCTCAGTTTTGTCTCTATGGTTTGTTTCCTCTTCAAGTAGCCCTAGTCACAGACTGTGGAAAAGCACTTTCTTTGAGAGGTTTTTCCAAGCTTCTAAGAAATAACGAGTTTCCGAAATTCCAGCAAATATTTTTTCACCCAATCTTGATGATACTTGGTGGTAATGATCGGTACACAAATCCCACTTGACTCACCAAATTCTGTTCTTCTAGGTTGAAGCGTTCGTTTACAGTAGCAGTTTATATTTTTTGGTTTCCCTCTGTTCTCTCCTATATAGATAGATGAATTTGGAACTCTAAATCCAACATGGTTTGTAGTAGCTCTTTGAAACTTGACAAAATAAAGGAGTTCTCAGTTTTGTCTCTATGGTTTGTTTACTCTTCAAGTAGTCCTAGGGACAGACTGTGGAAAAGCACTTACATTGAGAGGGGTTGACAAAGCTACTAAGAAATAACGAGTTTTCCGAAATACCAGCAAATATTTTTTCACCCAATCTTGATGATTCTTGGTGGTAATGATTGGTACACAAATCTCACTTGACTCACCAAATTTTGTTCTTCTAGGTTGAAGCGTTCGTTTACAGTAGCAGGTTATATTTTAAAGTTCCCTCTGTTCTATCCTATATAGATAGATGAATTTGGAACTCTAAATCCAACATGGTTTGTAGTAGCTCTTTGAAACTTGACAAAATTAATGAGTTCTCAGTTTTGTCTTTATGATTTGTTTCCGCTTCATGTAGCCCTAAGCAGAGACTGTGGAAAAGCACTTTCATTGAAAGGGGTTGCCAAGCTTCCAAGAAATTACAGGTTTCCGAAATACCAGCAAATATTTTTTTCACCCAATGTTGATGATTCGTGTGGTAATGACAAGTACACAAAATCCCACTTGGCTCACCAAATTTTGTTCTCCTAGGTTGAAGCGTTCGTTTACAGTAGCAGTTTTTATTTTTATGTTTCACTCTGTTCCTTCCTATATACATAGATGAATTTGGAACTCTATATCCAACATGGTGTGTAATAGCTCTTTGAAACTTGACAAAGTAAAGGAGTTCTCAGTTTTGTCTCTATGGTTTATTTCCTCTTCAAGTAGTCCTAGGCACTGACTGTGGAAAAGCACTTTCATTGAGAGGTGTTGACAAGCTTCTAAGAAATAACGAGTTTCCGAAATACCAGCAAATATTTTTTCAGCCAATCTTGATGATACTTGGTGGTAATGATTGGTACACAAATCCCACTTGGCTCACCAAATTTTGTTCTTCTAGGTTGAAGTGTTCGTTTACACTAGCAGTTTTTTATATTTAGGTTTTCCTCTGTTCTCTCTTATATAGATAGATGAATTTGGAACTCTAAATCCAACATGGTTTGTAGTAGCTCTTTGAAAGTTGACAAAATAAAGTAGTTCTCAGTTTTTGTCTCTATGGTTTGTTTCCTCTTCAAGTAGCCCTAGGCACAGACTGTGGAAAAGCACTTTCATTGAGAGGAGTTGCCAAGCTACTAAGGAATAACGAGTTTCAGAAATAGCAGCAAATATTTTTTCACCCAATGTTGATGATACTTGGTGGTAATGATCAGTACACAAATCCCACTTGGCTCACCAAATTTTGTTCTCTTGTGTTGAAGCGTTCGTCTACAGTAGCAGTTTTTATATTTAGGTATCTCTCTGTTCTCTCATACATAGATAGATGAATTTGGAACTCTAAATCCAACATGGTGTGTAATAGCTCTTTGAAACTTGACAAAGTAAAGTAGTTCTCAGTTTTGTCTCTATGGTTTGTTTCCTCTTCAAGTCGCCCTAGGCACAGAGTGTGGAAAAGCACTTTCATAGAGAGAGTTTCCAAGCTTTTAAGAAATAACGAGTTTCCGAATTACCAGCAAATATTTTTTCACCCAATCTTGATGATACTTGCTGGTAATGAATGGTACACAAATCTCACTTGACTCACCAAATTTTGTTCTTCTAGGTTAAAGCGTTCGTTTACAGTAACAGTTTTTAAATGTAGGTTTCACTCTGTTCTCTCCTATATAGACAGGTGAATTTGGAACTCTAAATCCAACATGGTTTGCAGTAGCTCTTTGAAACTTGGCAAAATAAAGTAGTTCTCAGTTTTGTCTCTATGTTTTGTTTCCTCTTCAAGTAGACCTAGGCACAGACTGTGGAAAAGCACTTTCATTGAGAGTGGTTGCCAAGCTTCTATAAAGTAACGAGTTTCCGAAATATCCACAAATATTTTTTCACCGAACCTTGATTATACTTGGTGGTAATGATCAGTACACAAATCCCACTTGGCTCACCAAATTTTGCTCTTCTAGGTTGAAGCGTTGGTTTACAGTAGCAGTTTTTATTTTTAGGTTTCACACTGTTCTCCGCTATATAGATAGATGAATTTGGAACTCTAAATCCAACATTGTTTGCAGTAGCTCTTTGAAACTTGACAAAATAACGTAGTTTTCATTTTTGTCTCTATGTTTTATTTCCTATTCAAGTAGTTATAGGCACAGACTGTGGAAAAGCACTTTCATTGAGTGGGGTTGCCATCTTCTGAGAAATTACGAGTTTCCGAAATACCAGCAAATATTTTTTCACGCAAACTTGATGACACTTGGTGGTAATGATCAGTACACAAATCCCACTTGGCTCACCAAATTTTGTTCTTATAGGTTGAAGTGTTCGTTTACACTAGCAGTTTTTAAATTTAGGTTTTCCTCTGTTCTCTCTTATATAGATAGATGAATTTGGAACTCTAAATCCAACATGGTTTGTAGTAGCTCTTTGAAAGTTGACAAAATAAAGAAGTTCTCAGTTTTGTCTCTATGGTTTGTTTCCTCTTCAAGTAGCCCTAGTCACAGACTGTGGAAAAGCACTTTCTTTGAGAGGTTTTTCCAAGCTTCTAAGAAATAACGAGTTTCCGAAATTCCAGCAAATATTTTTTCACCCAATCTTGATGATACTTGGGGGTAATGATCGGTACACAAATCCCACTTGACTCACCAAATTCTGTTCTTCTAGGTTGAAGCGTTCCTTTTACAGTAGCAGTTTATATTTTTTGGTTTCCCTCTGTTCTCTCCTATATAGATAGATGAATTTGGAACTCTAAATCCAACATGGTTTGTAGTAGCTCTTTGAAACTTGACAAAATAAAGGAGTTCTCAGTTTTTTCTCTATGATTTGATTCCGCTTCAAGTAGCCCTTAGAAGAGTCTGTGAAAAACCACTTTCATTGAAAGGGGTTGCCTGGTTTTAAGAAATTACGAGTTTCCGAAATACCAGCAAATATTTTATCACCCAATCTTGATGATACTTGGTGGTAATGATCGGTACACAAATCCCACTTGACTCACCAAATTCTGTTCTTCTAGGTAGAAGCGTTCGTTTACAGTAGCAGTTTATATTTTTTGGTTTCCCTCTGTTCTCTCCTATATAGATAGATGAATTTGGAACTCTAAATTCAACATGGTTTGTAGTAGCTCTTTCAAACTTGACAAAATAAAGGAGTTCTCAGTTTTTTCTCTATGATTTGATTCCGCTTCAAGTAGCCCTAAGAAGAGTCTGTGAAAAACCACTTTAATTGAAAGGGGTTGCCTGGTTTTAATAAATTACGAGTTTCCGAAATACCAGCAAATATTTTTTCACCCAATCTTGATGATACGTGTTGGTAGTGACAAGTACACAAATCCCATTTGGCTCACCAAATTTTGTTCTTCTAGGTTGAAGCGTTCGCTTACAGTAGCAGTTTTTATATTTAGGTTTCACTCTGTTCTCTGCTATATAGATAGATGAATTTGGAACTCTAAATCCAACATGGTTTGTAGTAGCTTTTGAATCTTGACAAAATAAAGTAGTTCTCACTATTGTCTCTATGGTTTGTTTCCTCTTCAAGTAGCCCTAGGCACAAACTGTGGAAAAGCACTTTCAACGAGAGGTTTTGCCCAGCTTCTAAGAAATAACGATTTTCCGAAATACCAGCAAATATTCTTTCACCCAATCTTGATGATACTTGGTGGTCATGATTGGTACACCAATCCCACTTGACTCACCAAATTTTGTTCTTGTAGGTAGAAGCGTTCGTTGACAGTAGTAGTTTATATTTTTAGTTTTCCCTCTGTTCTCTCCTATATAGATAGATGAATTTGGAACTCTAAATCCAACATGGTTTTTAGTAGCTCTTTGAAACTTGACAAAATAAAGGAGTTCTCAGTTTTGTCTCTATGGTTTGTTTACTCTTCAAGTAGTCCTAGGGACAGACTGTGGAAAAGCACTTACATTGAGAGGAGTTGACAAGCTTCTAAGAAATAACGAGTTTCCGAAATACCAGCAAATATTTTTTCACCCAATCTTGATGATTCTTGGTGGTAATGATTGGTACACAAATCTCACTTGACTCACCAAATTTTGTTCTTCTAGGTTGAAGCGTTCGTTTACAGTAGCAGGTTATATTTTAAAGTTCCCTCTGTTCTATCCTATATAGATAGATGAATTTGGAACTCTAAATCCAACATGGTTTGTAGTAGCTCTTTGAAACTTGACAAAATTAAGGAGTTCTCAGTTTTTTCTTTATGATTTGTTTCCGCTTCATGTAGCCCTAAGCAGAGACTGTGGAAAAGCACTTTCATTGAAAGGGGTTGCCAAGTTTCCAAGAAATTACAGGTTTCCGAAATACCAGCAAATATTTTTTCACCCAATGTTGATGATTCGTGGTGGTAATGACAAGTACACAAATCCCACTTGGCTCACCAAATTTTGTTCTCCTAGGTTGAAGCGTTCGTTTACAGTAGCAGTTTTTATTTTTATGTTTCACTCTGTTCTCTCCTATATAGATAGATGAATTTGGAACTCTAAATCCAACATGGTTTGTAGTATCTCTTTGAAACTTGACAAAATAAAGGAGTTCTCAGTTTTGTCACTATGGATTGTTTCCTCTTCAAGTAGCCCTAAACACTGACTGTGGAAATGCACTTTCATTGAGAGGGGTTGCCAAGATTCTAAGAAATAACGAGTGTCCGAACTACCAGCAAATATTTTTTCACCCAATCTTGATGATACTTGGTGGTTATGATCGGTACATAAATCCAACTTGGCTCACCAAATTTTGTTCTTCTAGGTTGAAGCGTTCGTCTACAGTAGCAGTTTTTATATTTAGGTTTCACTCTGTTCTCTCCGATATATACAGATGAATTTGGAAATCTAAATCCAACATGGTTTGCCAGTAGCTCTTTGAAACTTGACAAAATAAAGTGGTTCTCAGTTTTGTCTTTATGTTTTGTTTCCTCTTCAACTAGACCTAGGCACAGACTGTGGAAAAGCACTTTCATTGAGAGGGGTTGCCAAGCTTCTAAGAAATAACGAGTTTCCGAATTACCAGCAAATATTTTTTCACCCAATCTTGATGATACTTGGTGGTAATGATCAGTACACAAATCCCACTTTGCTCACCAAATTTTGTTCTTCCTGGTTGGAGCGTTCGTCTACAATAGCAGTTTTTATATTGAGGTTTCACTCTGTTCTCTCCTATATAGATAGATGATTTTTAACTCTAAATCCAGTATGGTTTGTAGTAGCTCTTTGAAACTTGACATAGTAAAGGAGTTCTCACTTTTGTCTCTATGGTTTGTTTCCTCTTCAAGTACCCCTAGGAACAGACTGTGGAAAAGCACTTTCATTGAGTGGGGTTGCCAAGCTTCTAAGAAATAACGAGTTTCCGAAATACCAGCAAATATTTTTTAACCGAATCTTGATGATACTTGGTGGTAATGATCAGTACACAAATCCCACTTGGCTCACCAAATTTTGTTCTTCTATTTGAAGCGTTCCTTTACAGTAGCAGTTTTTATTTTTAGGTTTCACTCTGTTCTCTCCTATATAGATAGATGAATTTGGAACTCTAAATCCAACATGGTTTGTAGTAGCTCTTTGAAACATGACAAAATAAAGGAGTTCTCAGTTTTGTCTCTATGTTTTCTTTTTACTTCAAGTAGCCCTAGGCACAGACGGTGGAAAAACACTTTCATTGAGAGGGGTTGCCAAGGTTCTAAGAAATAAAGAATTTCCGAAATACCAGCAAATATTTTTTCTTTCAAAGTTGATGATACTTGGTGGTAATGATCAGTACACAAATCCCACTTGGTTCACCAAATTTTGTTCTTCTAATTTGAAACGTTCGTCTAAAGTAGCAGTTTTCATATTTAGGTTTCCCTCTGTTCTCTCCTATATAGATAGATGAATTTGGAACTCTAAATCCAACATGGTTTGTAGTAGCTCTTTGAAAATTGACAAAATAAGGATGTTCTCAGTTTTGTCTCTATGGATTGTTTCCTCTTCAAGTAGCCCTAAACACTGACTGTGGAAATGCACTTTCATTGAGAGGGGTTGCCAAGATTCTAAGAAATAACGAATGTCCGAAATACCAGCAAATATTTTTTCACCCAATCTTGATGATACGTGGTGGTAATGACAAGTACACAAATCCTACTTGGCGCAACAAATTTTGTTCTTCTAGGTTGAAGCGTTCGTCTACAGTAGCAGTTTTTATATTTAGGTTTCACTCTGTGCTCTCCAATATAGACAGATGAATTTGGAAATCTAAATCCAATATGGTTTGCAGTAGCTCTTTGAAACTTGACAAAATAAAGGAGTTCTCAATTTTGTCTGTATGATTTGTTTCCGCTTCAAGTAGACCTAAGCAGAGACGGTTGAAAAGCACTTTCATTGAGAGGGGTTACCAAGCTTCCAAGAAATTACGAGTTTCGGAAATACCAGCAAATATTTTTTCATCCAATATTCATGATACTTGGTGGTATTGATCGGTACACAAATCCCACTTGGCTCACAAAATTTTGTTCTGCTAGGTTGAAGCGTTATCTACAGTTGCAGTTTTTATATTTTGGTTTCACACAGTTCTCTGCTATATAGATAGATGAATTTGGAACTATAAATACAACATGGTTTGCAGTAGCTCTTTGAAACTTGACAAAATAAAGTAGTTCTCAGTTTTGTCTCTATGTTTTGTTTCCTCTTCAAGTAGTCCTAGGCACAGACTGTGGAAAAGCACTTTCATTGAGAGGGGTTGCCAAGCTTCTAAGAAATAACGAGTTTCTGAAATACCATCAAATATTTTTTCACTCAACCTTGATGACACTTGGTGGTAATGATCGGTAGGAAAATCCCACTTGGCTCACCAAATTTTGTTCTTCTAGGTAGAAGCGTTCGTCTACAGTAGCAGTTTTTATATTTAGGTTTCACTCTGTTCTCTGCTATATAGATAGATGGATTTGGAACTCGAAATCCAACATGGTTTGTAGTAGCTCTTTGAAACTTGACAAAATAAAGGAGTTCTCAGTTTTGTCTCTATGATTTGTTACCTCTACAAGTAGCCCAAGGCACAGACGGTGGAAAAGCACTTTTATTGAGAGGGTTTGCCAAGCTTCTAAGAAATTACGAGTTTCCGAAATACCAGCAAATATTTTTTCACCCAATCTTGATGATACTTGGTGGTAATGATCAATACACAAATCCCATTTGGCTCACCAAATTTTGTTCTTGTAGGTTGAAGCGTTCGTCTACTGTAGCAGTTTTTATATTTAGGTTTCCCTCTGTTCTCTCCTATATAGATAGATGAATTTGGAACTCTAAATCCAACATGGTTTGCAGTAGCTCTTTGAAAGTTGACAAAATAAAGGAGTTCTCAGTTTTGTCTCTATGATTTGTTTCCGCTTCAAGTAGCCCTAAGCAGAGACTTTGGAAAAGCACTTTCATGAGATGGGTTGCCAAGCTTCTACGAAATAACGAGTTTCCGAAATACCAGCAAATATTTTTTCACCCAAGGTTGATGATACGTGGTGGTAATGATCGGTACACAAATCCCACTTGGCTCACCAAATTTTGTTCTTCTAGGTTGAAGCATTCGTCTACAGTAGCAGTTTTTATATTTAGGTTTCACTCTGTTCTCTGCAATATAGATAGATGAATTTGGAACTCTAAATCCAACATGGTTTGCAGTAGCTCTTTGAAACTTGACAAAATAAAGTAGTTCTCAGTTTTGTCTCTCTGTTTTGTTTCCTCTTCAACTAGACCTAGGCACAGACTGTGAAAAATCACTTTCATTGAGAGGGGTTGCCAAGCTTCTAAGAAATAACGAGTTTCCGAAATACCAGCAAATAATTTTCACCCAATCTTGATGAGACTTGGTGGTAATGATCAGTACACAAATCCCACTTGGCTCACCAAATTTTGTTCTTCTAGGTTGAAGCGTTCGTTTGCAGTAGCAGTTTATATTTTTAGGTTTCACTCTGTTCTCTGCTATATAGATAGATGGATTTGGAACTCTAAATCCAACATGGTTTGCAGTAGCTCTTTGAAACTTGACAAAATAAAGGAGTTCTCAGTTTTGTCTCAATGGTTTGTTTCCTCTTCAAGTACCCCTAGGAACAGACTGTGGAAAAGCACTTTCATTGAGTGGAGTTGCCAAGCTTCTAAGAAATAACGAGTTTCCGAAATACCAGCAAATATTTTTTCACGCAATCTTGATGACACTTGGTGGTAATGATCAGTACACAAATCCCACTTGGCTCACCAAATTTTGTTCTTCTAGGTTGGAGCGTTCGTCTACAATAGCAGTTTTTATATTTAGGTTTCACTCTATTCTCTCCTATTTAGATAGATGATTTTTTAAGTCTAAATCCAGTATGGTTTGTAGTAGCTCTTTGAAAATTGACAAAATAAAGGAGTTCTCAGTTTTGTCTCTATGATTTGTTTCCGCTTCATGTAGCCCTAAGCAGAGACTGTGGAAAAGCACTTTCATTGAGAGGGGTACCAAGCTTCCAAGAAATTACAAGTTTCCGAAATACCGGCAAATATTTTTTCACCCAAGGTTGATGATACGTGGTGGTAGTGATTGGTACTAAAATACCACTTGGCTCACCAAATTTTGTTCTTCTAGGTTGAAGCGTTCGTCTACAGTAGCAGTTTTTATATTAGGTTTCACTCTGTTCTCTGCTACATAGATAGATGAATTTGGAACTCTAAATCCAACATGGTTTGTAGTAGCTCTTTGAAAGTTGACAAAATAAAGGAGTTCTCAGTTTTGTCTCTATGGTTTCTTTCCTCTTCAAGTAGCCCTAGGCACAGACTGTGGAAAAGCACTTTCATTGAGAGGGGTTGCCAAGCTTCTAAGAAATAACGAGTTTCCGAAATACCAGCAAATATTTTTTCACCCAATCTTGATGATACGTGGTGGTAATGACAAGTCCACGATCCCACTTGGCTCACCGAGTTTTGTTCTTCTAAGTTGAAGCTTTCGTTTACAGTAGCAATTTTTATTTTTAGGTTTCAATCTGATCTCCTATTTAGATAGATTAATTTGGAACTCTAAATCCAACATGGTTTGTAGTAGCTCTTTGAAACTTGACAAAATAAAGGAGTTCTCAGCTTTGTCTATATGGTTTGTTTCCTCTTCAAGTAGCCCTAGGCACAGACGGTGGAAAAGCACTTTCATTCAGAGGGTTTGCCAAGCTTCTAAGAAATAACGAGTTTCCGAAATACCAGCAAATATTTTCTCATCCAATGTTGATGATACGTGGTGGTAATGATCAGTACACAAATCCCACATGGCTCACCAAATTTTGTTCTTCTAGGTTCTCCTATATAGATAGATGAATTTGGAACTCGAAATCCAACATGGTTTGCAGTAGGTCTTTGAAACTTGACAAAATAAAGTAGTTCTCAGTTTTGTCTCTATATTTTGTTTCCTCTTCAAGTAGACATATGCACAGACTGTGGAAAAGCATTTTCATTGAGATGGGTTGCCAAGCTTCTAAGAAATAACGAGTTTCCGAAATACCAGCAAATATTTTTTCACCGAATCTTGATGATACTTGGTGGTAATGATCAGTACACAAATCCCACTTGGCTCACCAAATTTTGTTCTTCTAGGTTGAAGCGTTCCTTTACAGTAGCAGTTTTTATTTTTAGGTTTCACTCTGTTCTCTCCTATATAGATAGATGAATTTGGAACACTAAATCCAACATGGTTTGTAGTAGCACTTTGAAACTTGACAAATAAAGGAGTTCTCAGTTTTGTCTCTATGGATTGTTTCCTCTTCAAGTAGCCCTAAACACTGACTGTGGAAATGCACTTTCATTGAGAGGGGTTGCCAAGCTTCCAAGAAATTACGAATTACGGAAATACCAGCAAATATTTTTTCACCCAATATTCATGGTACTTGGTGGTATTGATCGGTACACAAATCCCACTTGGCTCACAAAATTTTGTTCTGCTAGGTTGAAGCGTTATCTACAGTTGCAGTTTTTATATTTTGGTTTCACACTGTTCTCTGCTATATAGATAGATGAATTTGGAACTATAAATACAACATGGTTTGCAGTAGCTCTTTGAAACTTGACAAAATAAAGTAGTTCTCAGTTTTGTCTCTATGTTTTGTTTCCTCTTCAAGTAGTCCTAGGCACAGACTGTGGAAAAGCACTTTCATTGAGAGGGGTTGCCAAGCTTCTAAGAAATAACGAGTTTCCGAATTACCAGCAAATATTTTTTCACCCAATCTTGATGATACGTGGTGGTAATGAAAAGTACACAAATCCTACTTGGTTCAACAAATTTTGTTCTTCTAGGTTAAAGCGTTCGTCTACAGTAGCAGTTTTTATATTCAGGTTTCACTCTGTGCTCTCCAAAATAGACAGATGAATTTGGAACTCTAAATCCAATATGGTTTGTAGTAGCTCTTTGAAACTTGAGAAAATAAAGGAGTTCTCAGTTTTGTCTGTATGATTTGTTTCCGCTTCAAGTAGACCTAAGCAGAGACGGTGGAAAAGCACTTTCATTGAGAGGGGTTGCCAAGCTTCCAAGAAATTACGAATTTCGGAAATACCAGCAAATATTTTTTCACCCAATATTCATGGTACTTGGTGGTATTGATCGGTACACAAATCCCACTTGGCTCACAAAATTTTGTTCTGCTAGGTTGAAGCGTTATCTACAGTTGCAGTTTTTATATTTTGGTTTCACACTGTTCTCTGCTATATAGATAGATGAATTTGGAACTATAAATACAACATGGTTTGCAGTAGCTCTTTGAAACTTGACAAAATAAAGTAGTTCTCAGTTTTGTCTCTATGTTTTGTTTCCTCTTCAAGTAGTCCTAGGCACAGACTGTGGAAAAGCACTTTCATTGAGAGGGGTTGCCAAGCTTCTAAGAAATAACGAGTTTCTGAAATACCATCAAATATTTTTTCACGCAATCTTGATGACACTTGGTGGTAATGATCGGTACACAAATCCCTCTTGGCTCACCAAATTTTGTTCTTCTAGTTAGAAGCGTTGGTCCACAGTAGCACTTTTTATATTTAGGTTTCACTCTATTCTCTTCTATATAGATAGATGAATTTGGAACTAGAAATCCAACATGGTTTGTAGTAGCTCTTTGAAACTAGACAAAATAAAGGAGTTCTCAGTTTTGTATCTATGGTTTGTTTCCTCTACAAGTAGCCCTAGGCACAGACGGTGGAAAAGCACTTTCATTGAGAGGGTTTGCCAAGCTTCTAAGAAATAACGAGTTTCCAAAATACCAGCAAATATTTTTTCATTCAATGTTGATGATACATGGTGGTAATGATCAATACACAAATCCCACTTGGCTCACCAAATTTTGTTCTTGTAGGTTGAAGCGTTCGTCTACTGTAGCTGTTTTTATATTTAGGTTTCCCTCTGTTCTCTCCTATATAGATAGATGAATTTGGAACTCTAAATCCAACATGGTTTGCAGTAGCTCTTTGAAACTTGACAAAATAAAGTAGTTCTCAGTTTTGTCTCTATGTTTTGTTTCCTCTTCAAGTAGACCTGGGCACAGACTGTGGAAAAGCACTTTCATTGAGATGGGTTGCCAAGCTTCTAATAAATAACGAGTTTTCGAAATACCAGCAAATATTTTTTCACCGAATCTCGATGATACTTCGTGGTGAAGATCGGTACACAAATCCCACTTGGCTCACCAAATTTTGTTCTTCTAGTTTCAAGCGTTCGTCTACAGTATCATTTTTTATATTTAGGTTTCACTCTGTTCTCTCCTATATAGATAGATGAATTTGGATCTCTAAATCCAATATGGTTTGTAGTAGCTCTTTGAAACTTGACAAATTAAAGGAGTTCTCAGTTTTGTCTTTATGATTTGTTTCCGCTTCAAGTAGCCCTAAGCAGAGACTGTGGAAAAGCACTTTCATTGAGAGGGGTTGCCAAGGTTCCAAGAAATTACGAGTTTCCGAAATACCATCAAATATTTTTTAACCCAATCTTGATGATACGTGGTGGTAATGACAAGTCCACGATCCCACTTGGCTCACCAAATTTTGTTCTTCTAAGTTGAAGCGTTAGTTTACAGTAGCAATTTTTATTTTTAGGTTTCAATCTGATCTCCTATTTAGATAGATTAATTTGGAACTCTAAATCCAAAATGGTTTGTAGTAGCTCTTTGAAACTTGACAAAATAAAGGAGTTCTCAGCTTTGTCTATATGGTTTGTTTCCTCTTCAAGTAGCCCTAGGCACAGACGGTGGGAAAGCACTTTCATTCAGAGGGTTTGCCAAGCTTCTAAGAAATAACGAGATTCCGAAATACCAGCAAATATTTTCTTATCCAATGTTGATGATACGTGGAGGTAATGATCAGTACACAAATCCCACATGGCTCACCAAATTTTGTTCTTCTAGGTTGAAGCGTTCGTCTACTGTAGCAGTTTTTATATTTAGGTTTTCCTCTGTTCTCTCCTATATAGATAGATGAATTTGGAACTCGAAATCCAACATGGTTTGCAGTAGGTCTTTGAAACTTGACAAAATAAAGTAGTTCTCAGTTTTGTCTCTATATTTTGTTTCCTCTTCAAGTAGACATAGGCACAGACTGTGGGAAAGCACTTTCATTGAGAGGGGTTGCAAAGCTTCTAAGAAATAACGAGTTTCCGAAATACCAGCAAATATTTTTTCACCGAATCTTGATGATACTTGGTGGCAATGATCAGTACACAAATCCCACTTGGCTCACCAAATTTTGTTCTTCTAGGTTGAAGCGTTCCTTTACAGTAGCAGTTTTTATTTTTAGGTTTCACTCTGTTCTCTCCTATATAGATAGATGTATTTGGAACTCTAAATCCAACATGGTTTGTAGTAGCTCTTTGAAACTTGACAAAATAAAGGAGTTCTCAGTTTTGTCTCTATGGATTGTTTCCTCTTCAAGTAGCCCTAAACACTGACTGTGGAAATGGACTTTCATTGAGAGAGGTTGCCAAGCTTCTAGGAAATAACGAGTGTCCGAAATACCAGCAAATATTTATTCACCCAATCTTGATGATACTTGGTGGTGATGATCGGTACACAAATCCAACTTGGCTCACCAAATTTTGTTCTTCTAGGTTGAAGCGTTCGTCTACAGTAGCAGTTTTTATATTTAGGTTTCACTCTGTTCTCTCCTATATATACAGATGAATTTGGAACTCTAAATCCAACATGGTTTGCAGTAGCTCTTTGAAACTTGACAAAATAAAGTGGTTCTCAGTTTTGTCTCTATGTTTTGTTTCCTCTTCAACTAGACCTAGGCACAGACTGTGGAAAAGCACTTTCATTGAGAGGGGTTGCCAAGCTTCTAAGAAATAACGAGTTTCCGAATTACCAGCAAATATTTTTTCACCCAATCTTGATGATACGTGGTGGTAATGAAAAGTACACAAATCCTACTTGGTTCAACAAATTTTGTTCTTCTAGGTTAAAGCGTTCGTCTACAGTAGCAGTTTTTATATTTAGGTTTCACTCTGTGCTCTCCAATATAGACAGATGAATTTGGAACTCTAAATCCAATATGGTTTGTAGTAGCTCTTTGAAACTTGAGAAAATAAAGGAGTTCTCAGTTTTGTCTGTATGATTTGTTTCCGCTTCAAGTAGACCTAAGCAGAGACGGTGGAAAAGCACTTTCATTGAGAGGGGTTGCCAAGCTTCCAAGAAATTACGAGTTTCGGAAATACCAGCAAATATTTTTTCACCCAATATTCATGGTACTTGGTGGTATTGATCGGTACACAAATCCCACTTGGCTCACAAAATTTTGTTCTGCTAGGTTGAAGCGTTATCTACAGTTGCAGTTTTTATATTTTGGTTTCACACTGTTCTCTGCTCTATAGATAGATGAATTTGGAACTATTAATACAAGATGGTTTGCAGTAGCTCTTTGAAACTTGACAAAATAAAGTAGTTCTCAGTTTTGTCTCTATGTTTTGTTTCCTCTTCAAGTAGTCCTAGGCACAGACTGTGGAAAAGCACTTTCATTGAGAGGGGTTGCCAAGCTTCTAAGAAATAACGAGTTTCTGAAATACCATCAAATATTTTTTCATGCAATCTTGATGACACTTGGTGGTAATGATCGGTACACAAATCCCACATGGCTCACCAAATTTTGTTCTTCTAGGTAGAAGCGTTCGTCTACAGTAGCACTTTTTATATTTAGGTTTCACTCTATTCTCTTCTATATAGATAGATGAATTTGGAACTAGAAATCCAACATGGTTTGTAGTAGCTCTTTGAAACTAGACAAAATAAAGGAGTTCTCAGTTTTGTCTCTATGGTTTGTTTCCTCTACAAGTAGCCCTAGGCACAGACGGTGGAAAAGCACTTTCATTGAGAGGGTTTGCCAAGCTTCTAAGAAATAACGAGTTTCCAAAATACCAGCAAATATTTTTTCATTCATTGTTGATGATACATGGTGGTAATGATCAATACACAAATCCCACTTGGCTCACCAAATTTTGTTCTTGTAGGTTGAAGCGTTCGTCTACTGTAGCAGTTTTTATATTTAGGTTTCCCTCTGTTCTCTCCTATATAGATAGATAAATTTGGAACTCTAAATCCAACATGGTTTGCAGTAGCTCTTTGAAACTTGACAAAATAAATTAGTTCTCCGTTTTGTCTCTCTGTTTTGTTTCCTCTTCAACTAGACCTAGGCACAGACTGTGGAAAAGCACTTTCATTGAGAGGGGTTGCCAAGCTTCTAAGAAATAACGAGTTTCCGAAATACCAGCAAATATTTTTTCACCGAATCTTGATGATACTTGGTGGTAATGATCAGTACACAAATCCCACTTGGCTCACCAAATTTTGTTCTTCTAGGTTGAAGCGTTCGTTTACAGTATCAGTTTTCATTTTTAGGTTTCACTCTGTTCTCTGCTATATAGACAGATGAATTTGGAACTCTAAATCCAACATGGTTTGTAGTAGCTCTTTGAAACTTGACAAAATAAAGGAGTTCTCAGTTTTGTCTCTATGATTTGTTTCCGCTTCAAGTTGCCCTAAGCAGAGACTTTGGAAAAGCACTTTCATGAGAGGGGTTGCCAAGCTTCTACGAAATAACGAGTTTCCGAAATACCAGCAAATATTTTTTCACCCAAGGTTGATGATACGTGGTGGTAATGATCGGTACACAAATCCCACTTGGCTCACCAAATTTTGTTCTTCTAAGTTGAAGCGTTCGTCTACAGTAGCAGTTTTTATATTTAGGTTTCACTCTGTTCTCTGCAATATAGATAGATGAATTTGGAACTCTAAATCCAACATGGTTTGCAGTAGCTCTTTGAAACTTGACAAAATAAATTAGTTCTCCGTTTTGTCTCTCTGTTTTGTTTCCTCTTCAACTAGACCTAGGCACAGACTGTGGAAAAGCACTTTCATTGAGAGGGGTTGCCAAGCTTCTAAGAAATAACGAGTTTCCGAAATACCAGCAAATAATTTTCACCCAATCTTGATGAGACTTGGTGGTAATGATGAGTACACAAATCCCACTTGGCTCACCATATTTTGTTCTTCTAGGTTGAAGCGTTCGTTTGCAGTAGCAGTTTATATTTTTAGGTTTCACTCTGTTCTCTGCTATATAGATAGATGGATTTGGAACTCTAAATCCAACATGGTTTGTAGTAGCTCTTTGAAACTTGACAAAATAAAGGAGTTCTCAGTTTTGTCTCTATGGTTTGTTTCCTCTTCAAGTACCCCTAGGAACAGAGTGTGGAAAAGCACTTTCATTGAGTGGAGTTGCCAAGCTTCTAAGAAATAACGAGTTTCCGAAATACCAGCAAATATTTTTTCACGCAATCTTGATGTCACTTGGTGGTAATGATCAGTACACAAATCCCACTTGGCTCACCAAATTTTGTTCTTCTAGGTTGGAGCGTTCGTCTACAATAGCAGTTTTTATATTTAGGTTTCACTCTGTTCTCTCCTATATAGATAGATGATTTTTTAACTCTAAATCCAGTATGGTTTGTAGTAGCTCTTTGAAACTTGAAAAAATAAATGAGTTCTCAGTATTGTCTCTATGATTTGTTTCCGCTTCATGTAGCCCTAAGCAGAGACTGTGGAAAAGCACTTTCATTGAGAGGGGTACCAAGCTTCCAAGAAATTACGAGTTTCCGAAATACCGGCAAATATTTTTTCACCCAAGGTTGATGATACGTGGTGGTAGTGATTGGTACAAAAATCCCACTTGGCTCACCAAATTTTGTTCTTCTAGTTTGAAGCGTTCGTCTACAGTAGCAGTTTTTATATTAGGTTTCACTCTGTTCTCTGCTACATAGATAGATGAATTTGGAACTCTAAATCCAACATGGTTTGTAGTAGCTCTTTGAAAGTTGACAAAATAAAGGAGTTCTCAGTTTTGTCTCTATGGTTTGTTTCCTCTTCAAGTAGCCCTAGGCACAGACGGTGGAAAAGCACTTTCATTGAGAGGGGTTGCCAAGCTTCTAAGACATAACGAGTTTTCGAAATACCAGCAAATATTTTTTCACCCAATCTTGATGATACTTCGTGGTGAAGATCGGTACACAAATCCCACTTGGCTCACCAAATTTTGTTCTTCTAGGTTCAAGCGTTCGTCTACAGTATCATTTTTTATATTTAGGTTTCCCCCTGTTCTCTCCTATATAGATAGATGAATTTGGTTCTCTAAATCCAATATGGTTTGTAGTAGCTCTTTTAAACTTGACAAATTAAAGGAGTTCTCAGTTTTGTCTTTATGATTTGTTTCCGCCTCAAGTAGCCCTAAGCAGAGACTGTGGAAAAGCACTTTCATTGAGAGGGGTTGCCAAGGTTCCAAGAAATTACGAGTTTCCGAAATACCATCAAATATTTTTTCACCCAATCTTGATGATACGTGGTGGTAATGACAAGTCCACGATCCCACTTGGCTCACCAAATTTTGTTCTTCTAAGTTGAATCGTTAGTTTACAGTAGCAATTTTTATTTTTAGGTTTCAATCTGATCTCCTATTTAGATAGATTAATTTCGAACTCTAAATCCAACATGGTTTGTAGTAGCTCTTTGAAACTTGACAAAATAAAGGAGTTCTCAGCTTTGTCTATATGGTTTGTTTCCTCTTCAAGTAGCCCTAGGCACAGACGGTGGAAAAACACTTTCATTCAGAGGGTTTGCCAAGCTTCTAAGAAATAACGAGTTTCCGAAATACCAGCAAATATTTTCTCATCCAATGTTGATTATACGTGGTGGTAATGATCAGTACACAAATCCCACATGGCTCACCAAATTTTGTTCTTCTAGGTTGAAGCGTTCGTCTACTGTAGCAGTTTTTATATTTAGGTTTTCCTCTGTTCTCTCCTATATAGATAGATGAATTTGGAACTCGAAATCCAACATGGTTTGCAGAAGGTCTTTGAAACTTGACAAAATAAAGTAGTGCTCAGTTTTGTCTCTATATTTAGTTTCCTCTTCAAGTAGACATAGGTACAGAAGGTGGAAAAGCACTTTCATTGAGAGGGGTTGCCAAGCTTCTAAGAAATAACGAGTTTCCGAAATACCAGCAAATATTTTTTCACCGAATCTTGATGATACATGGTGGTAATGATCAGTACACAAATCCCACTTGGCTCACCAAATTTTGTTCTTCTAGGTTGAAGCGTTCCTTTACAGTAGCAGTTTTTATTTTTAGGTTTCACTCTGTTCTCTCCTATATAGATAGATGTATTTGGAACTCTAAATCCAACATGGTTTGTAGTAGCTCTTTGCAACTTGACAAAATAAAGGAGTTCTCAGTTTTGTCTCTATGGATTGTTTCCTCTTCAAGTAGCCCTAAACACTGACTGTGGAAATGGACTTTCATTGAGAGAGGTTGCCAAGCTTCTAAGAAATAACGAGTGTCCGAAATACCAGCAAATATTTTTTCACCCAATCTTGATGATACTTGGTGGTGATGATCGGTACACAAATCCAACTTGGCTCACCAAATTTTGTTCTTCTAGGTTGAAGCGTTCGTCTACAGTAGCAGTTTTTATATTTAGGTTTCACTCTGTTCTCTCCTATATATACAGATGAATTTGGAACTCTAAATCCAACATGGTTTGCAGTAGCTCTTTGAAACTTGACAAAATAAAGTGGTTCTCAGTTTTGTCTCTATGTTTTGTTTCCTCTTCAACTAGATCTAGGCACAGACTGTGGAAAAGCACTTTCATTGAGAGGGGTTGCCAAGCTTGTAAGAAATAACGAATTTCCGAATTACCAGCAAATATTTTTTCACCCAATCTTGATGATACGTGGTGGTAATGAAAAGTACACAAATCCTACTTGGCTCAACAAATTTTGTTCTTCTACGTTAAAGCGTTCGTCTACAGTAGCAGTTTATATATTTAGGTTTCACTCTGTGCTCTCCAATATAGACAGATGAATTTGGAACTCTAAATCCAATATGGTTTGTAGTAGCTCTTTGAAACTTGAGAAAATAAAGGAGTTCTCAGTTTTGTCTGTATGATTTGTTTCCGCTTCAAGTAGACCTAAGCAGAGACGGTGGAAAAGCACTTTCATTGAGAGGGGTTGCCAAGCTTCCAAGAAATTACGAGTTTCAGAAATAGCAGCAAATATTTCTTCGCCCAATATTCATGGTACTTGGTGGTATTGATCGGTACACAAATCCCACTTGGCTCACAAAATTTTGTTTTGCTAGGTTGAAGCGTTATCTACAGTTGAAGTTTTTATATTTTGGTTTCACACTGTTCTCTGCTATATAGATAGATGAATTTGGAACTATAAATACAACATGGTTTGCAGTAGCTCTTTGAAACTTGACAAAATAAAGTAGTTCTCAGTTTTGTCTCTGTTTTGTTTCCTCTTCAAGTAGTCCTAGGCACAGACTGTGGAAAAGCACTTTCATTGAGAGGGGTTGCCAAGCTTCTAAGAAATAACGAGTTTCTGAAATACCATCAAATATTTTTTCACGCAATCTTGATGACACTTGGTAGTAATGATCGGTACACAAATCCCACTTGGCTCACCAAATTTTGTTCTTCTAGGTAGAAGCGTTTTTCCACAGTAGCACTTTTTATATTTAGGTTTCACTCTATTCTCTTCTATATAGATAGATGAATTTGGAACTAGAAATCCAACATGGTTTGTAGTAGATCTTTGAAACTAGACAAAATAAAGGAGTTCTCAGTTTTGTCTCTATGGTTTGTTTCCTCTTCAAGTAACCCTAGGCCCAGACTTTGGAAAAGCACTTTCATTGAGAGGGTTTGCCAAGCTTCTAAGAAATAACGAGTTTCCAAAACACCAGCAAATATTTTTTCATTCAATGTTGATGATACATGGTGGTAATGATCAATACACAAATCCCACTTGGCTCACCAAATTTTGTTCTTGTAGGTTGAAGCATTCGTCTACTGTAGCAGTTTTTATATTTAGGTTTCCCTCTGTTCTCTCCTATATAGATAGATGAATTTGGAACTCTAAATCCAACATGGTTTGCAGTAGCTCTTTGAAACTTGACAAAATAAAGTAGTTCTCAGTTTTGTCTCTATGTTTTGTTTCCTCTTCAAGTAGACCTGGGCACAGACTGTTGAAAAGCACTTTCATTGAGATGGATTGCCAAGCTTCTAAGAAATAACGAGTTTCCGAAATACCAGCAAATATTTTTTCACCGAATCTTGATGATATTTGGTGGTAATGATCAGTACACAAATCCCACTTGGCTCACCAAATTTTGTTCTTCTAGGTTGAAGCGTTCGTTTACAGTATCAGTTTTCATTTTTAGGTTTCACTCTGTTCTCTGCTATATAGACAGATGAATTTGGAACTCTAAATCCAACATGGTTTGTAGTAGCTCTTTGAAACTTGACAAAATAAAGGAGTTCTCAGTTTTGTCTCTATGATTTGTTTCCGCTTCAAGTAGCCCTAAGCAGAGACTTTGGAAAAGCCGTTTCATGAGAGGGGTTGCCAAGCTTCTACGAAATAACGAGTTTCCGAAATACCAGCAAATATTTTTTCACCCAAGGTTGATGATACGTGGTGGTAATGATCGGTACACAAATCCCACTTGGCTCACCAAATTTTGTTCTTCTAGGTTGAAGCGTTCGTCTACAGTAGCAGTTTTTATATTTAGGTTTCACTCTGTTCTCTGCAATATAGATAGATGAATTTGGAACTCTAAATCCAACATGGTTTGCAGTAGCTCTTTGAAACTTGACAAAATAAAGTAGTTCTCAGTTTTGTCTCTCTGTTTTGTTTCCTCTTCAACTAGACCTAGGCACAGACTGTGGAAAAGCACTTTCATTGAGAGGGGTTGCCAAGCTTCTAAGAAATAACGAGTTTCCAAAATACCAGCAAATAATTTTCACCCAATCTTGATGAGACTTGGTGGTAATGATCAGTACACAAATCCCACTTCGCTCACCAAATTTTGTTCTTCTAGGTTGAAGCGTTCTTTTGCAGTAGCAGTTTATATTTTTAGGTTTCACTCTGTTCTCTGCTATATAGATAGATGGATTTGGAACTAGAAATCCAACATGGTTTGTAGTAGCTCTTTGAAACTTGACAAAATAAAGGAGTTCTCAGTTTTGTCTCTATGGTTTGTTTCCTCTTCAAGTACCCCTAGGAACAGACTTGGAAAAGCACTTTCATTGAGTGGAGTTGACAAGCTTCTAAGAAATAACGAGTTTCCGAAATACCAGCAAATATTTTTTCACGAAATCTTGATGTCACTTGGTGGTAATGATCAGTGCACAAATCCCACTTGGCTCACCAAATTTTGTTCTTCTAGGTTGGAGCGTTCGTCTACAATAGCAGTTTTTATATTTAGGTTTCACTCTGTTCTCTCCTATATAGATAGATGGTTTTTTAACTCTAAATCCAGTATGGTTTGTAGTAGCTCTTTGAAACTTGACAAAATAAATGAGTTCTCAGTATTGTCTCTATGATTTGTTTCCGCTTCATGTAGCCCTAAGCAGAGACTGTGGAAAAGCACTTTCATTGAGAGGGGTACCAAGCTTCCAAGAAATTACGAGTTTCCGAAATACCGGCAAATATTTTTTCACACAAGGTTGATGATACGTGGTGGTAGTGATCGGTACAAAAATCCCACTTGGCTCACCAAATTTTGTTCTTCTAGGTTGAAGCGTTCGTCGACAGTAGCAGTTTTTATATTAGGTTTCACTCTGTTCTCTGCTACATAGATAGATGAATTTGGAACTCTAAATCCAACATGGTTTGTAGTAGCTCTTTGGAACTTGACAAAATAAAGGAGTTCTCAGCTTTGTCTATATGGTTTGTTTCCTCTTCAAGTAGCCCTAGGCACAGACGGTGGAAAAGCACTTTCATTCAGAGGGTTTGCCAAGCTTCTAAGAAATAACGAGTTTCCGAAATACCAGCAAATATTTTCTTATCCAATGTTGATGATACGTGGTGGTAATGATCAGTACACAAATCCCACATGGCTCACCAAATTTTGTTCTTCTAGGTTGAAGCGTTCGTCTACTGTAGCAGTTTTTATATTTAGGTTTTCCTCTGTTCTCTCCTATATAGATAGATGAATTCGGAACTCGAAATCCAACATGGTTTGCAGTAGGTCTTTGAAACTTGACAAAATAAAGTAGTTCTCAGTTTTGTCTCTATGTTTTGTTTCCTCTTCAAGTAGACATAGGCACAGACTGTGGAAAAGCATTTTCATTGAGATGGGTTGCCAAGCTTCTAAGAAATAACGAGTTTCCGAAATACCAGCAAATATTGTTTCACCGAATCTTGATGATACTTGGTGGTAATGATCAGTGCACAAATCCCACTTACCTCTACAAATTTTGTTCTTCTAGGTTGAAGCGTTCGTTTACAATAGCAGTTTTTATTTTTAGGTTTCACTCTGTTCTCTCCTATATAGATAAATGATTTTTTAACTCTAAATCCAGTATGGTTTGTAGTAGCTCTTTGAAACTTGACATAGTAAAGGAGTTCTCACTTTTGTCTCTATGGTTTGTTTCCTCTTCAAGTACCCCTAGGAACAGACTGTGGAAAAGCACTTTCATTGAGTGGGGTTGCCAAGCTTCTAAGAAATAACGAGTTTCCGAAATACCAGCAAATATTTTTTCACCCAGTCTTCATGATACTTGGTGGTAATGATCGGTACTCAAATCCCACTTCACTCACCAAATTTTGTTCTTCTAGGTTGATGCGTTCGTTTTAGTCGCAGTTTTAATTTTTAGGTTTCACACTGTTCTCTCCTATATAGATAGATGAATTTGGAACTCTAAATCCAACATGGTTTGTAGTAGCTCTTTGAAACATGACAAAATAAAGGAGTTCTCAGTTTTGTCTCTATGTTTTCTTTTTACTTCAAGTAGCCCTAGGCACAGATGGTGGAAAAACACTTTCATTGAGAGGGGTTGCCAAGCTTCAAAGAAATAAAGAATTTCCGAAATACCAGCAAATATTTTTTCACCCAATCTTGATGATACTTGGAGGTAATGATCAGTACACAAATCCCACTTGGCTCACCAAATTTTGTTCTTCTAGGTTGAAGCGTTCGTCTAAAGTAGCAGTTTTTATGTTTTGGTTTCACTCTGTTCTCAGCTATATAGATAGATGAATTTGGAACTCTAAATCCAACATGGTTTGTAGTGGCTCTTTGCAACTTGACAAAATAAAGGAGTTCTCTGTTTTAGCTCTATGGTTTGTTTCCTAATCAAGTAGCCCTAGGCACAGACGGTCTAAACCCAATTTCATTGAGAGGGGTTGCCAAGCTTCCAAGAAATTATGAGTTTCCGAAATACCAGCAAATATTTTCTCACCCAATCTTGATGATACTTGGTGATTACGATCAGTACACAAATCCCACTTGGCTCACGAAATATTTTTCTGCTAGGTTGAAGCGTTATCTACATTAGCAGTTTTTTTATTTAGGTTTCACTCTGTTCTCTCCTATAGATAGATGAATTTGGGACTCTAAATCCAACATGGATTGTAGTAGCTCTTTGAAACTTGACAAAGTAAAGGAGTTCTCAGTTTTGTCTCTATGGTTTGTTTCCTCTACAAGTAGCCCTAGGCACAGACGGTGGAAAAGCAATTTCATTGAGAGGGTTTGCCAAGCTTCTAAGAAATAACGAGTTTCCAAAATACCAGCAAATATTTTTTCATTCAATGTTGATGATACATGGTGGTAATGATCAATACACAAATCCCACTTGGCTCACCAAATTTTGTTCTTCTAGGTTGAAGCGTTCGTTTTCAGTAGCAGTTTTTATTTTTAGGTTTCACTCTGTTCTTTCCTATATAGATAGATGAATTTGGAACTCGAAATCCAACATGGATTGTAGTAGCTCTTTGAAACTGGACAAAATAAAGGAGTTCTCAGTTTTGACTCTATGGTTTGTTTCCTCTTCAAGTAGCCCTAGGCACAGACTGTGGAAAAGCACTTTCATTGAGAGGGGTGGCCAATCTTCTAAGAAATAACGAGTTTCCGAAATACCAGCAAATATTTTTTCACCCAATCTTGATGATACTTGGTGTTTACGATCGGTACACAAATCCCACGTGACTCACCAAATTTTGTTCTTCTAGGTTGATGCGTTCGTTTTCAGTAGCAGTTTTTATTTTTAGGTTTCACTCTGTTCTCTCCTATATAGGTAGATGAATTTGGAACTCTAATTCCAACATGGTTTGTAGTAGCTCTTTGAAACTTGAAAAATAAAGGATTTCTCAGTTTTGTCTTTATGGTATGTTTCCTCTTCAAGTAGCTCTGGCACAGACTGTGGAAAAGCACTTTCATTGTAAGGGGTTTCCAAGCTTCTACGAAATTACGAGTTTCCGAAATACCAGCAAATATTTGTCACCCAATGTTGATGATACGTGGTGGTAATAATCAGTACACAAATCCCACTTGGCTCAACAAATTTTGTTCTTCTAGGTTGAAGCGTTCGTCTACAGTAGCAGTTTTTATATTTAGGTTTCCCTCTGTTCTATGCTATATAGATAGATGAATTTGGAACTCTAAAACCAACATGGTTTGTAGCAGCTCTTTGAAACTTGACAAAATAAAGGAGTTCTCAGTTTTGTCTCTATGGTTTGTTTCCTCTTCAAGTAGCCCTAAGCAGAGACTGTGGAAAAGCACTTTCATTGAAAGGGGTTGCCAAGCTTCCAAGAAATTATGAGTTTCCGAAATTCCAGCAAATATTTTTTCACCCAATCTTGATGATACTTGGTGGTGATGATCGGTACACAAATCCCACTTGGCTCACCAATTTTTGTTCTTCTAGGTTGAAGCGTTCGTCTACAGTAGCAGTTTTTATATTTAGGTTTCACTCTGTTCTCTCCTATATAGACAGATGAATTTGGAACTCTAAATCCAATATTGTTTGCAGTAGCTCTTTGAAACTTGACAAAATAAAGGAGTGCTCAGTTTTGTCTCTATGAAGTGTTTCCACTTCAAGTAGCCCTAAGCAGAGACTGTGGAAAAGCACTTTCATTGAGAGGTGTTACCAAGCTTCCAAGATATTACGAGTTTCGAAATACCAGCAAATATTTTTTCATCCAATATTCATGATAGTTGGTGGTATTGATAGGTACTCAAATCCCACTTGGCTCACCAAATGTTGTTCTGCTCGGTTGAAGCGTTCGTCTACAGTAGCAGTTTTTATATTTTGGTTTCACTCTGTTCTCACCTATATAGATAGATGAATTTGGAACTCTAAATCCAACATGGTTTGTAGAAGCTCTTTGAAACTTGACAAAATAAATTAGTTCTCAGTTTTGTCTCTATGTTTTGTTTCCTCTTCAAGTAGCCCTAGGCACAGACGGTGGAAAAGCACTTTCATTGAAAGGGGGTGCCAAGCTTCTAAGAAATAACGAGTTTTCGAAATACCAGCAAGCATTTTACTCCCAATGTTGATGATACTTGGTGGTAATGATCAGTACACAAATCCCACTTGGCTCACCAAATTTTGTTCTCTAGGTTGAGGCGTTCATCTTCAGTAGCAGTTTTTAAATTTAGGTTTCCCTCTGTTCTCTCCTATAAAGATATATGAATTTGGAACTCTAAATCCAACATGGTTTGCAGTAGCTCTTTGAAACTTGACAAAATAACGTAGTTCTCAGTTTTGTCTCAATGGTTTGTTTCCTCTTCAAGTACCCCTAGGAACAGACTGTGGAAAAGAACTTTCATTGAGTGGGGTTGCCAATCTTCTAAGAAATAACGAGTTTCTGAAATTCCAGCAAATATTTTTTCACGCAATCTTGATTACACTTGGTGGTAATGATCATTTCACAAATCCCACTTGGCTCACCAAATTTTGTTCTTCTAGGTTGAAGCGTTCATCTTCAGTAGCAGTTTTTATATTTAGGTTTCACTCTGTTTTCTCCTATATAGATAGATGAATTATAACTCTAAATCCAATATGGTTTGCAGTAGCTCTTTGAAACTTGACAAAGTAAAGGAGTTCTCAGTTTTGTCTCTATGATTTGTTTCTGCTTCATGTAGCCCTAAGCAGAGATTGTGAAAAAGCACTTTCATTGAAAGGTGTTGCCAAGCTTCCAAGAAATTACGAGTTTCCGAAATACCAGCAAATATTTTTTCACCCAATGTTGATGATACTTGGTGGTAATGATCAGTGCACAAATCTCACTTGGCTCACCAAATTTTGTTTTTCGAGTTTGAAGCGTTCGTCTACCTTAGCAGTTTTCATATTTAGGGTTCCCTCTGTTCTCTCCTATATAGATAGATGAATTTGGAACTCTAAATCCAACATGGTTTGCAGTAGCTCTTTGAAACTTGACAAAATATAGTAGTTCTCAGATTTGTCGCTATGTTTTGTTTCCTCTTCAAGTAGTCCTAGGCACAGACTGTGGAAAATAACTTTCATTGAGAGGGGTTGCCAAGTTTCTAAGAAATAACGAATTTCCGAAATACCAGCAAATATTTTTTCACTGAATCTTGATGATACTTGGTGGTAATGATCAGTACACAAATCCCACTTGGCTAACCAAATTTTGTTCTTCTGGGTTGAAGCGTTCGTTTACAGTAGCAGTTTTTATATTTAGGTTTCATTCTGTTCTCCCCTATATAGACAGATTAATTTGGAACTCTAAATCCAATATCGTTTGTAGTAGCTCTTTGAAACTTGACAAAATAAAGGAGTTCTCAGTTTTGTCTCTATGTTTTGTTTCTTCTTCAAGTACCCCTAGGAACAGACTGTGGAAAAGCACTTTCATTGAGTGGGGTTGCCATTCTTCTAAGAAATAACGAGTTTACCAAATACCAGCAAATATTTTTTCACGCAAACTTGATGACACTTGGTGGTAATGATCAGTACACAAATCCCACTTGGCTCACCAAATTTTGTTCTTCTAGGTTGAAGCATTCATATACAGTAGCCGTTTTTATATTTAGTTTTCCCTCTGTTCTCTCCGATATAGATAGATGAATTTGGAACTCTAAATACAATATGGTTTGTAGTAGCTCTTTGAAACTTGACAAAGTAAAAGAGTTCTCAGTTTTGTCTCTATGATTTGTTTCCGCTTCATGTAGCCCTAAGCAGAGACTGTGGAAAAGCACTTTCATTTAAAGGGGTTGCCAAACTTCCAGGAAATTACGAGTTTCCGAAATACCAGCAAATATTTTTTCACCCAAGGTTGATGATACGTGGTGGTAATGATCTGTACACAAATCTCACTTGGCCCACCAAATTTTGTTCTTGTAGTTTGAAGCGTTCGTCTACAGTAGCAGTTTTTATTTTAGGTTTCACTCTGTTCTCTGCTATATAGATAGATGAATTTGGAACTATAAATCCAACGTGGTTTGCAGTAGCTTTTTCAAACTTGACAAAATAAAGTAGTTCTCAGTTTTTTCTCTATGGTTTGTTTCCTCTTCAAGTAGCCCTAGGCACAGACGGTGGAAAAGCTCTTTCATTGAGAGGGGTTGCCGACCTTCTAAGAAATAACGAGTTTCCGAAATACCAGCCAATATTTTTTCACCCAATCTTGATTATACTTGGTGGTAATGATCAGTAAACAAATCCCACTTGGCTCACCAAATTTTGTTCTTCTAGGTTGAAGCGTTCGTCTACAGTAGCAGTTTTTATTTTTAGGTTTCCCTCTGTTCTCTCCTATATAGATAGATGAATTTGGAACTCTAAATCTACCATGGTTTGTAGTAGCTATTTGAACGTTGACAAAATAAAGGAGTTCTCAGTTTTGTCTGTATGATTTGTTTCTGCTTCAAGTAGCCCTATGCAGATACTGTGGAAAAGCACTTTCATTGAGAGGGGTTGCCAAGCTTCCAAGAAATTACGAGTTTCTGAAATACCAGCAAATATTTTTTCACCCAATATTCATGATACTTGGTGGTATTGATAGGTACACAAATCCCACTTGGCTCACCAAATTTTGTTCTGCTAGGTTGAAGCGTTCGTCTACAGTAGCAGTTTTTATATTTAGGTTTCACTCTGTTCTCTCCTATATAGATAGATGAATTTGGAACTCTAAATCCAACATGGTTTGTAGTAGCTCTTTGAAACTTGACAAAATAATGGAGTTCTCAGTTTTGTCTCTATGATTTGTTTCCTCTTCAAGTAGCCCTAGGCACAGACGGTGGAAAAGACCTTTCATTGAGTGGGGTTGCCAAGCTTCCAGCAAATTACGAGTTTCCGAAATAACAGCAAATATTTTTTCACCGAATCTTGATGATGCGTGGTGGTAATGACAAATCCACAAATCCCACTTGGCTCACCAAATTTTGTTCTTCTAGGTTGAAGCGTTCGTTTACACTAGCAGTTTTCATTTTTAGGTTGCACTCTGTTCTCTCCTATATAGATAGATGAATTTGGAACTCTAAATCCAACATGGTTTGCAGTAGCTCTTTGAAACTTTACAAAATCGAGTAGTTCTCAGTTTTGTCTCTATGTTTTGTTTCCTCTTCAATTAGACCTAGGCACAGACTGTGGAAAAAGCACTTTCAATGAGAGCGGTTGCCAAGCTTCTAAGAAATAAGGAGTATCCGAAATACCAGCAAATAGTTTTTCACCGAATCTTCATGATACTTGGTGGTAATGATCAGTACACAAATCCCACTTGGCTCACCAAATTTTGTTCTTCTAGGTTGAAGCGTTCGTTTACAGTAGCAGTTTTTATTTTTAGGTTTCACTATGTTCTCTGCTATATAGATAGATGAATTTGAAACTCTAAATCCAACATGGTTTGCAGTAGCTCTTTGAAACTTGACAAAATAAAGGAGGTCTCAGTTTTGTCTCTATGGTTTGTTTCCTCTTCAAGTACCCCTAGGACAGACTGTGGAAAAGCACTTTCATTGAGTGTGGTTGTGAAGCTTCTAAGAAATAAAGAGTTTCCGAAATACCAGCAAATATTTTTCCAAGCAATCTTGATGACACTTGGTGGTAATGATCAGAACACAAATCCCACTTGGCTCACCAAATTTTATTCTTCTAGGTTGAAGCGTTCGTCTACAGTAGCAGTTTTTATATTTAGGTTTCACTCTGTTCTCTCCTATATAGATAGATGAATTTGGAACTCTAAATCCAATATGGTTTGTAGTACCTCTTTGAAACTTGACATGGTAAAGGAGTTCTCAGTTTTGTCTCTATGATTTGTTTCCGCTTCATGTAGCCCTAAGCAGAGACTGTGGAAAAGTACATTCATTGAGAAGGGTTGCCAAGCTTCTAGTGAAATAACGAGTTTCCGAAATACCAGCAAATATTTTTTCACCCAATGTTGATGATACTTGGTGGTAATGATCAGTACACAAATCCCACTTGGCTCACCAAATTTTGTTCTTCTAGGTTGAAGCGTTCGTCTACAGTAGCAGTTCTATATTTAGGTTTCACTCTGTTCTCTCCTATATAGACAGATGAATTTGGAACTCTAAGTCCAATATGGTTTGTTGTCGCTCTTTGAAACTTGACAGAGTAAAGTAGTTATCAGTTTTGTCTCTATGAATTCTTTCAGCTTCAAGTAGCCCTAAGCAGAAACTGTGGAAAAGCACTTTCATTGAGAGGGGTTGCCAAGCTTCCAGAAAATTACGAGTTTCCGAAATACCAGCAAATATTTTTTCCCCCAATATTCATGATACTTGGTGGAATTGATCGGTACACAAATTTCACTTGGCTCACCAAATTTTGTTCTGCTATGTTGAAGAGTTCGTCTACAGCAGCAGTTTTTTACTTAGGTTTCACTCTGTTCTCTCCTATTTAGTTAGATGAATTTGGAACTCTAAATCCATCATGGTTTGTAGTAGCTCTTTGAAACTTGACAAAATAAAGAAGTTCTCAGTTTTGTCTCTATGATTTGTTTCCGCTTCAAGTAGCCCTAAGCAGTGACTGTGGAAAAGCACTTTCATTGAGAGGGGTTGCCAAGCTTCCAAGAAATTACCAGTTTCCGAAATACCAGCAAATATTATTTCACCCAATCTTGATGATACTTGGTGGTAATGATTAGTACTCAAATCCAACGTGGCTCACCAAATTATGTTCTTCTAGGTTGAAGCGTTCATCTACAGTAGCAGTTTTTATATTTAGGTATCACTCTGTTCTCTCCTATATAGATGAATGAATTTGGAACTCTAAATCCAATATGGTTTGTAGTAGCTCTTTGAAAGTTGACAAAGTAAAGGAGTTCTCAGTTTTGTCTCTATGTTTTGTTCCGCTTCATGTAGCCCTAAGCAGAGACTGTGGATAGCACTTTCATTGAGAGGGGTTGCCAACGTTCTAAGAAATAACGAGTTTCCGAAATAGCAGCAAAAATTTTTTTTACCCAATGTTAATGATACTTGGTGGTAAAGATCAGTACACAAATCCAACTTGGCTCACCAAATTTTGCACCTAGGTTGAGGCGTTCGTCTACCTTAGCAGTTTTTATATCTAGGTTTCCCTCTGTTCTCTCCTATAAAGATAGATGAATTTGGAACTCTAAATTCAACATGGTTTGCAGTAGCTCTTTGAAAGTTGACAAAATAAAGGAGTTCTCAGTTTTGACTCTATTGTTTGTTTCCTCTTCAAGTAGCCCAAGGCACAGACTGTGGAAAAGCACTTTCATTGAGAGGGGATGCCAAGCTTGTAAGAAATAACGAGTTTCCGAAATACCAGCAAATATTTTTTCACCCAATCTTGATGATACTTGGTGGTAGTGATCAGTACACAAATCCCACTTGACTCACCAAATTTTGTTCTTCTAGGATAATGCGTTCATTTTCAGGAGCAGTTTGTGTTTTTAGGTTTCACTCTGTTCTCTCCTATATAGATAGATGAATTTGGAACTCTAAATCCAACATGGTTACTAGTAGCTCTTTGAAACTTGACAAAATAAAGGAGTTCTCAGTTTTGTCTCTATGGATGTTTCCTCTTAAATTAGCCCAAGGCACTGACTGTGGAAATGCACTTTCATTGAGAGGGGTTGCCAAGCTTCCAAGAAATTACGAGTTTCCGAAATACCAGCAAATATTTTTTCACCCAATGTTGATGATACGTGGTGGTAATGACAAGTACACAAATCCCACTTGGCTCACCAAATTTTGTTCTTCTCGGTTGAAGCGTTCGTTTACAGTAGCAGTTTTTATTTTTAGGTTTCACTCTGTTCTCTCCTATAGATAGATGAATTTGGAACTCTAAATCCAACATGGTTTGTAGTAGCCTTTTGAAAGTTGACAAAATAAAGGAGTTCTCAGTTTTGTCCCTATGGTTTGTTTCCTCTTCAAGTAGCACTAGGCACAGATGGTGGAAAAGCACTTTCATTGAGAGGGTTTGCCAAGCTTCCAAGAAATTACGAGTTTCCAAAATGAAAGCAAATATTTTTTCACCCAATCTTGATGATACTTGGTGGTAATGATCGGTACACAAATCCCACTTGACTCACCAAATTTTGTTCTTCTAGGTTGAAGCGTTCGTCTACAGTAGCAGTTTTTATTTTTAGTTTTCACTGTGTTCTCTCCCATATAGATAGATGAATTTGGAACTCTAAATCCAACATGGTTTGTAGTAGCTCTTTGAAACTTGACAAAATAAAGGAGTTCTCAGTTTTGTCTCTATGGTTGGTTTCCTCCTCAAGTAGCCCTGGCACAGACTGTGTAAAAGCACTTTCATTGAGAGGGGTTGCCAAGCTTCCAAGAACTTATGAGTTTCCGAAATACCAGCAAATATTTTTTCACCCAATCTTGATGATACTTGGTGGTATTGATGGGTACACAAATCCCACTTGGCTCACCAAATTTTGATCTTCTAGGTTGAAGCGTTCGTCTACAGTAGCAGTTTTTATATTTAGGGTTCACTCTGTTCTCTCCTATATAGACAGAAGAATTTGGAACTCTAAATCCAATATGGTTTGTAGTAGCTCTTTGAAACTTGACAAAATAAAGGGGTTTTCATATTTGTCTGTATGATTTGTTTCCGCTTCAAGAAGCCCTAAGCAGAGACTGTGGTAAAGCACTTTCATTGAGAGGGGTTGCCAAGCTTCCACGAAATTACGAGTTTCCGAAACCTCAGCAAATATTTTTTTACCCAATATTCATGATACTTGGTGGTATTGATCGGTATACAAATTCCACTTGGCTCACCAAATTATGTTCTGCTGGGTTGAAGCGTTATCCACAGTAGCAGTTTTTATATTTAGGTTTCACTCTGTTCTCGCCTATAGATAGATGAATTTGGAACTCTAAATCCAACATGGTTTGTAGTAGCTCTTTGAATGTTGACAAAATAAAGGAGTTCTCAGTTTTGTCTCTATGGTGTGTTTCCTCTTCAAGTAGCCCTAGGCACAGATGGTGGAAAAGCACTTTCATTGAGAGGGGTTGCCAAGCTTCCAGAAAATTACGAGTGTCCGAAATACCAGCAAATATTTTTTCAACCAATCTTGATGATACTTGGTGGTAATGATAGGTACACAAATCCCACTTGACTCACCAAATTTTGTTCTTCTAGGTTGATGCGTTCGTTTTCAGTAGCAGGTTTTATTTTTAGGTTTCACTCTGTTCTCTCCTATATAGATAGATGAATTTGGAACTCTCAATCCAACATGGTTTGTAGTAACTCTTTGAAACTTGACAAAATAAAGGAGTTCTCAGGTTTGTCTCTATGGTTTGTTTCCTCTTCAAGTAGCCCTAGGCACAGACTGTGGAAAAGCACTTTCATTGAGAGGGGTTGCCAAGCTTCTAAGAAATAAAGAGTTTCGGAAATACCAACAAATATTTTTTCACCCAATCTTGATGATACTTCGTGGTGATGATCAGTACACAAATCCCCCTTGGCTCACCAAATTTTGTTCTTCTAGGTTGAAGCGTTCTTCTACAGTAGCAATTTTTATATTTAGGTTTCACTCTGTTCTCTCCTATATAGATAGATGAATTTGGAACTCTAAATCCAACATGGTTTGTTGTAGCTCTTTGAAACTTGACAAAATAAAGGAATTCTCAGTTTTGTCTCTAAGATTTGTTTCCACTTCAAGAAGCCCTAAGCAGTGACTGTGGAAAAGCACTTGCATTGAGAGGGGTTGCCAAGCTTCCAAGAAATTACGAGTTTCTGAAGTACCAGCAAATATTTTTTCACCCAATCTTGATGGTACTTCGTGTTATTATCAGTACACAAATACCACTTGGCTCACGAAATTTGTTCTCTTGGTTGAAGCGTTCGTCTACAGTAGCAGTTTTTATGTTTAGGTTTCACTGTGTTCTCTGTTATATAGATAGATGAATTTGGAACTCTAAATCCAACATGGTTTGTAGTGGCTCTTTGAAAGTTGACAAAATAAAGGAGTTCTCAGTTTTGTCTCTATTGTTTGTTTCCTCTTCATGTAGCCCTAGGCACAGACGGTGGAAAAGCACTTTCATTGAGAGGGGTTGCCAAGCTTCCAAGAAATTACGAGTTCACAAAATACCAGCAAATATTTTTTCACCCAATCTTGATGATACTTGGTGGTAATGATCGGTACACAAATCCCACTTGACTCACCTAATTTTGTTCTTCTAGGTTGATGCGTTCATATTCAGTAGCAGTTTTTATTTTTAGTTTTTACTCTGTTCTCTCCTATATAGATAGATTAATTTGGAACTCTAAATACAACATGGTTTGTAGTAGCTCTTTGAAACTTAACAAAATAAAGGAGTTCTCAGTTTTGTCTCTATGGTTTGTTTCCTCTTCAAGTATCCCTGGCACAGACTGTGGAAAAGCACTTTCATTGAGAGGGGTTGCCAAGCTTCCAAGAAATTACGAGTTTCCGAAATACCAGCAAATGTTTTTTCACCCAATATTCATGATACTTGGTGGTATTGATTGGTACACAAATTCAACTTTTCTCACCAAATTTTGTTCTGCTAGGTTGAAGCGTTAACTACAGTAGCAGTTTTTATATTTCGGTTTCACTCTGTTCTCTGCTAGATAGGTAGATGAATTTGGAACTCTAAATCCAACATGGTTTGCAGTAGCTCTTTGAAACTTGACAAAATAAAGTAGTTCTCAGTTTTGTCTCTGTGTTTTGTTTCCTCTTCAAGTAGTCCTAGGCACAGACTGTGGAAAAGCATTTTCTTTGAGAGAGGTTTCCAAGCTTCTAAGAAATAACGAGTTTCTGAAATACCATCAAATATTTTTTCACCGAATCTTGATGATACTTGGTGGTAATGATCAGTACAGAAATCCCACTTGGCTCACCAAATGTTGTTCTTCTAGGTTTAAGCGTTCATTTACAGTAGCAGTATTTATTTTTAGGTTTCACTCTGTTATCTCCTATATACATAGACGAATTTGGAACTCTAAATCCAACATGGTTTCTAGTATCTCTTTGAAACTTGACAAAATTAAAGGGTTCTTAGTTTTGTCTCTATGGATTGTTTTCTCTTCAAGTAGACCTAGGCACTGACTGTGGAAAAGCACTTTCATTGAGAGAGGTTGCCAAGTTTCCAAGAAATTACGAGTTTCCGAAATACCAGCTAATATTTTTTCACCCAATCTTGATGATACTTGGTGGTAATGATAGGTACACAAATCCCACTTGACTCACCAAATTTTGTCCTTCTAGGTTGATGCGTTCGTTTACAGTAGCAGTTTTTATGTTTAGGTTTCACTCTGTTCTCTCCTATATAGATAGATGAATTTGGAACTCTAAATCCAACATGGTTTGTAGTAGCTCTTTGAAACTTGACAAAATAAAGGAGTTCTCAGTTTTGTCTCTATGGTTTGTTTCTTCTTCACGTAGCCCTGGCACAGACTGTGTAAAAGCACTTTAATTGAGAGGGGTTGCCAAGCTTCCAAGAAATTACGAATTTCTGAAATACCAGCAAATATTTTTCACCCAATCTTGATGATACTTGGTGGTAAAGACCAGTACACAAATCCCACTTGGCTCACGAAATTTTGTTCTTCTAGGTTGAAGCGTTCGTCTACAGTAGCAGTTTTTATATTTAGGTTTCACTCTGTTCTCTGCTATATAGATAGATGAATTTGGAACTCTAAATCCAACATGGTTTGTAGTGGCTCTTTGAAAGTTGACAAAATAAAGGAGTTTTCAGTTTTGTCTCAATGATTTGTTTCCGCTTCAAGAAACCCTAAGCAGAGACTGTGGAAGAGCACTTTCATTGAATTGGGTTGCCAAGTTTCCAAGAAAAAAAGAGTTTCCGAAATAGCAGCAAATATTTTTTCACCCAATCTTGATGATACGTGGTGGTAATGACAAGTCCACAAATTCCATTTGCTCACCAAATTTTGTTCTTCTAGGATGAAGCGTTCGTTTACAGTGGCAGTTAATATTTTAGGTTTCACTCTGTTCTCTCCAATATAGATAGATGAATTTGGAACTCTAAATCCAACATGGTTTGTAGTGGCTCTTTGAAAGTTGACAAAATAAAGGAGTTCTCAGTTTTGTCTCTATGGTTTGTTTCCAAATCAAGTTGCGCTGGAACAGACTGTGGAAAAGCACTTTGATTGAGAGGGGTTGCCAAGCTTCTAAGAAATAACGAGTTTCCGAAATACCAGCAAATAAAAAACTTGACCAAATAAAGTAGTTCTCAGTTTTGTCTCTATGTTTTGTTTGCTCTTCAAGTAGTCCTAAGCACAGAATGTGGAAAAGCACTTTCTTTGAGAGAGGTTTCCAAGCTTCTAAGAAATAACGAGTTTCTGAAATACCATCAAATATTTTTTCACCGAATCTTGATGATACTTGGTGGTAATTATCAGTACAGAAATCCCACATGGCTCACCAAATTTTGGTCTTCTAGGTTTAAGCGTTCATTTACAGTAGCAGTTTTTATTTTTAGGTTTCTGTCTGTTCTCTCCTATATAGATAGATGAATTTGGAACTCTAAATCCAACATGGTATGTAGTGGCTCTTTGAAAGTTGACAAAATAAAGGAGTTCTCAGTTTTGTCTCTATGGTTTGTTTCCTCTGCAAGTAGCCCTAGGCACAGACGGTGGAAAAGCACTTTCATTGAGAGGGGTTGCCAAGCTTCCAAGAAATTACGAGTTTACGAAGTACCAGCAAATTTTTTTTCACCCAATCTTGATGATACTTGGTGGTAATGATCGGTTCACAAATCCCACTTGAATCACCTAATTTTGTTCTTCTAGGTTGATGCTTTCATATTCAGTAGCAGTTTTTATTTTTAGGTCACTCTGTTCTCTCTATATAGATAGATGAATTTGGAACTCTAAATCCAACATGGTTTGTAGTAGCTCTTTGAAACTTGACAAAATAAAGGAGTTCTCAGTTTTGTCTCCATGGTTTGTTTCCTCTTCAAGTAGTTATCACTTTTGTCTCTATGATTTGTTTCCTCGTCAAGTAGCCCTAGGCACAGACGGTGGAAAAGCACTTTCATTGAGAGGGGTTGCCAAGTTTCCAAGAAAATACGAGTTTCTGAAATACGAGCAAATATTTTTTCACCCAATCTTGATGATGCGTGGTGGTAAAGACAAGTCCACAAATCCCACTTGGCTCACCAAATTTTGTTCTTCTTGGTTGAAGCGTTTGTTTACAGTAGCAGTTTTCATTTTTACGTTGCACTCTGTTCTCTCCTATATTGATAGATGAATTTGGAACTCTAAATCCAACATGGTTTGTAATATCTCTTTGAAACTTGAGAAACTAAATGAGTTTTCAGCTTTGTCTCTATGATTTGTTTCCGTTTCATGTAGCCCTAAGCAAAGACTGTGAAAAGCACTTTCATTGAAAGGGGTGCCTAGCTTCCAAGAAATTACGAGTTTCCGAAATACCAGCAAATATTTTTTCACCCAATGTTGATGATACGTGGTGGTAATGACAAGTACACAAGTCACACTTGGCTCACCAAATTTTGTTCTTCTAGGTTGAAGCATTCGTTTACGGTAGCAGTTTTTATTTTTAGGTTTCACTCTCTTCTCTCCTATATAGATAGATGAATTTGGAACTCTAAATCTAACATGGTTGTAGTAGCTCTTTGAAACATGAAAAATAAAGGAGTTCTCAGTTTTGTCTCTGTGGTTTGTTTCCTCTTCAAGTGGCCCTAGGCACAGACTGCAAAAAAGCACTTTCATTGAGAGGGGTTGCCAAGCTTCTAAGATATAACGAGTTTCTGAAATACCAGCAAATATTTTCTCACGCAATGTTGATGATACATGGTGGTAATGATGAGTACACAAATCCCACTACTCACCAAAAATTGTTCTTCTGGGTTGAAGCGTTCGTCTACATTAGCAGTTTTTATATTTAGGTTTCACTCTGTTCTCTCCTATATAGATAGATGAATTTGGAACTCTAAATCCAATATGGTTTGTAGTACCTCTTTGAAACTTGACATGGTAAAGGAGTTCTCAGTTTTGTCTCTATGACTTGTCTGCTTCATGTAGCCCTAAGCAGAGACTGTGGAAAAGTACTTTCATTGAGAGAGGTTGCCAAGCTTCTAGGGAAATAACGAGTTTCCGAAATACCAGCAAATATTTTTTCACCCAATATTCATGATACTTGGTGGTATTGATCAGTACACAAATCCCACTTAGCTCACCAAATTTTGTTCTGCTAGGTTGAAGTGTTCGTCTACAGTAGCAGTTTTTATATTTAGGTTTCACTCTGTTCTCTCCTATATAGATGGATGAATTTGGAACTCTAAATCCAATATGGTTTGTAGTAGCTCTTTGAAACTTGACAAAGTAATGGAGTTCTCAGTTTTGTCTCTATGATTTGTTTCCGCTTCATGTAGCCCTAAGCAGAGACTGTGGAAAAGCACTCTCATTGAGAGGGGTTGCCAACCTTCTAAGAAATAACGAGTTTTCGAAATACCAGCAAATATTTTTTAACCCAATGTTAATGATACTTGGTGGTAAAGATCAGTACACAAATCCAATGTGGCTCACCAAATTTTGTTCATAGGTTGAAGCGTTCGTCTACCTTAGCAGTTTTTATATCTAGGTTTCCCTCTGTCCTCTCCTATATAGATAGATGAATTTGGAACTCTAAATCCATAACGGTATGCAGTAGCTCTTTGAAACTTGACAAAATAAAGTAGTTCTCAGTTTTGTCTCTATGTTTTGTTTCCTCTTCAAGGAGCCCTAGGCACAGATGGTGGAAAAGCACTTTCATTGAGAGGGGTTGCCAAGCTTCCAGAAAATAAAGAGTTTCCAAAATACCAGCAAATATTTTTTCACCCAATCTTGATGATACTTGGTGGTAATGATCGGAACACAAATCCCACTTGACTCACCATATTTTGTTCTTCTAGGTTGATGCGTCCTTTTCAGGAGCAGTATTTATTTTCAGGTTTCACTCTGTTCTCTCCTATATAGATAGATGAATTTGGAACTCTAAATCCAACATGGTTTGTAGTAGCTCTTTGATTCTTGACAAAATAAAGGAGTTCTCAGTTTTGTCTCTAAGGTTTGTTTCCTCTTCCAGTAGCCCTGGAACAGACTGTGGAAATGCACTTTCATTGAGAGGGGTTGCCAATCTTCTAAGAAGTAACGAGTTTCTGAAATACCAGCAAATATTTTTTCACCCAATCTTCATGATACTTGGTGGTAAAGACAAGTACACAAATCCCACTTGAGTCACCAAATTTTGTTCTTCTAGGTTGAAGCATTCGTCTAGAGTAGCAGTTTGTATTTTTAGGTTTCACTCTGTTCTCTCCTATATAAATAGATGAATTTGGAACTCTAAATCCAACATGGTTTGCAGCAGATCTTTGAAACTTCACAAAATAAAGGATTTCTCAGTTTTGTCTCTATGATTTGTTTCCACTTCAAGTAGGCCTAAGCAGAGACTGTGGAAAAGCACTTTCATTGAGAGGGGTTGCCAAGTTTCCAAGAAATTACGAGTTTCCAAAATACCAGCAAATATTTTTTCACCCAATCTTGATGATACTTGGTGGTAATGATCAGTACACAAATCCCACTTGGCTCACCAAATTTTGTTCTTCTAGGTTAAAGCGTTCGTTTACAGTAGCAGTTTTTATTTTTAGGTTTCACACTGTATCTCCTATATAGATAGACGAATTTGGAACTCTATATCCAACATGGTTTCTAGTAGCTCTTTGAAACTTTTCAAAATTAAGGAGTTCTTAGTTTTGTCTCTATGGATTGTTTCCCCTTCAAGTAGCCCTAGGCACTGACTGTGGAAAAGCACTTTCATTGAGAGAGGTTGCCAAGCTTCCAAGAAATTACGAGTTTCCGAAATACCAGCAAATATTTTTTCACCCAATCTTAATGATACTTGGTGGTAATTATCAGTACACAAATCCCACTTGACTCACCAAATTTTGTTCTTCTAGGTTGATGCGTTCGTTTACAGTAACAGTTTTTATGTTTAGGTTTCACTCTGTTCTCTGCTATATAGATAGATGAATTTGGAACTCTAAATCCAACATGGTGTGTAATAGCTCTTTGAAACTTGACAAAGTAAAGGAGTTCTCAGTTTTGTCTCTATGGTTTGTTTCCTCTTCAAGTAGCCCTAGGCACAGACTGTGGAAAAGCACTTTCATTTAGAGGGGTTGCCAAGCTTCTAAGTAATAAAGAGTTTCCGAAATACAAACAAATATTTTTTCACCCAATCTTGATGATACATGGTGGTGATGATCAGTACACAAATCCCACTTGACTCACCTAATTTTGTTCTTCTAAGTTGAAGCGTTCGTCTACAGTAGCAATTTTTATATTTAGGTTTCACTCTGTTCTCTCCTATAGATAGATTAATTTGGAACTCTAAATCCAACATGGTTTGTTGTAGCTCTTTGAAATTTGACAACTTAAAGAAATTCTCAGTTTTGTCTCTAAGATTTGTTTCCGCTTCAAGAAGCCCTAAGCAGTGACTGTGGAAAAGCACTTGCATTGAGAGGGGTTGCCAAGCTTCCAAGAAATTACGAGTTTCTGAAATACCAGCAAATATTTTTTCACCCAATCTTGATGAATCTTGGTGGTAATGATCAGTACACAAATCCCACTTGGCTCACGAAATTTTGTTCTTCTAGGTTGAAGCGTTCGTCTACAGTAGCAGTTTTTATGTTTAGGTTTCACTCTCTTCTCTGCTATATAGATAGATGAATTTGGAACTCTAAATCCAACATGGTTTGTAGTGGCTCTTTGACAGTTGACAAAATAAAGGAGTTCTTAGTTTTGTCTCAATGGTTTGTTTCCTCTTCAAGTAGCCCTAGGCACAGACGGTGGAAAAGCACTTTCATTGAGAGGGGTTGCCAAGCTTCCAAGAAATTACGAGTTTACGAAATACCAGCAAATATTTTTTCACCCAATCTTGATGATACTTGGTGGTAATGATCGGTTCACAAATCCCACTTGACTCACCTAATTTTGTTCTTCTAGGTTGATGCGTTCATATTCAGTAGCAGTTTTTATTTTTAGGTTTTACTCTGTTCTCTCCTATATAGACAGATTAATTTGGAACTCTAAATCCAACATGGTTTGAAGTAGATATTTGAAACTTGACAAAATTAAGTAGTTCTCAGTTTTGTCTCTATGTTTTGTTTCCTCTTCAAGTAGTCCTAGGCACAGACTTCGGAAAAGCACTTTCTTTGAGAGAGGTTTCCAAGATTCTAAGAAATAATGAGTTTCTGAAATATCATCAAATATTTTTTCACCGAACTTGATGATACCTGGTGGTAATGATCAGTACAGAAATCCTACTTGGCTCACCAAATTTTGTTCTTCTAGGTTTAAGCGTTCGTTTACAGTAGCAGTTTTTATTTTTAGGTTTCACTCTGTTCTCTCCTATATAGACAGACGAATTTGGAACTCTAAATCCAACATGGTTTGGTGTAGCTGTTTGAAACTTGACAAAATAAAGGAGTTCTCAGTTTTGTCTCTATGGTTTGTTTCCTCTTCAAGTAGCCCTGGCACAGACTGTGGAAAAGCACTTTCATTGAGAGGTTTTGCCAAGCTTCTAAGAAATAACGAGTTTCCGAAATACCAGCAAATATTTTTTCACCCAATCTTTATGATACTTGGTGGTAAGGACAAGTACACAAATCCCAATTGGCTCACTAAATTTTGTTCTTCTAGGTTGAAGCATTCGTCTACCGTAGCAGTTTTTATTTTTAGGTCACTCTGTTCTCTCCTATATTGATTGATGTATTTGGAACACTAAATCCAACATGGTTTGTAGTAGCTGTAGGAAACTTGAGAAACTAAAGGAGTTTTCAGTTTTGTCTCTATGATTTGTTTCCGTTTCAAGTAGCCCTAAGCAAAGACTGTGAAAAGCACTTTCATTGAAAGGGGTGCCAAGCTTCCAAGAAATTACGAGTTTCAGAAATACCAGCAAATATTTTTTCACCCAATGTTGATGATACGTGGTGGTAATGACAAGTACACAAATCCCACTTGGCTCACCAAATTTTGTTCTTCTAGGTTGAAGCGTTCGTTTACAGTAGCAGTTTTTATTTTTAGGTTTCACTCTGTTCTCTCCTATATAGATAGATGAATTTGGAACTCTAAATCCAACATGGTTTGTTGTAGCTCTTTGAAACTTGACAAAATAAAGGAATTCTCAGTTTTGTCTCTAAGATTTGTTTCCGCTTCAAGAAGCCCTAAGCAGTGACTGTGGAAAAGCACTTGCATTGAGAGGGGTTGCCAAGCTTCCAAGAAATTACGAGTTTACGAAATACCAGCAAATAGTTTTTTCACCCAATATTGATGATACTTGGTGGTAATGATCAGTACACAAATCCCACTTGGCTCACCAAATTTTGTTCTTCTAGGTTGAAGCGTTCGTCTACAGTAGCAATTTTTATATTTAGGTTTCCCTCTGTTCTCTCCTATATAGATAGATGAATTTGGAACTCTAAATCCAACATGGTTTCTTGTAGCTCTTTGAAACTTGACAAAATAATGGAGTTCTCAGTTTTGTCTCTATGGTTTGTTTCCTCTTAAAGTAGCCCTGGCAAAGACTGTGGAAAAGCACTTTCATTGAGAGGGGTTGCCAAGCTTCCAAGAAATTACGAGTATCCGAAATACCAGCAAATATTTTTTAACACAATATTCATGATACTTGGTGGTATTATTGGTACACAAATTCCCCTTTTCTCACCAAATTTTGTTCAGCTAGGTTGAAGTGTTATCTACAGTAGCAGTTTTTATATTTAGGTTTCATTCTGTTCTCTGCTATACAGATAGATGAATTTGGAACTCTAAATCCAACATGGTTTGCAGTAGCTCTTTGAAACTTGACAAAATAAAGTAGTTCTCAGTTTTGTCTCTATGTTTTGTTTACTCTTCAAGTAGTCCTAGGCACAGACTGTGGAAAAGCACTTTTTTGAGAGAGGTTTCCAAGCTTCTAAGAAATAACGAGTTTCTGAAGTACCATCAAATATTTTTTCACCGAATCTTGATGATACTTGGTGGTAATGATCATTACAGAAATCCCACTTGGCTCACCAAATTTTGTTCTTCTAGTATTAAGCGTTCGTTTACAGTAGCAGTTTTTATTTTTAGGTTTCACTCTGTTCTCTCATATATAGATAGACGAATTTGGAACTCTAAATCCAACATGGTTTCTGGTAGCTGTTTGAAACTTGACAAAATAAAGGAGTTCTCAGTTTTGTCTCTAATATTTGTTTCCGCTTCAAGAAGCCCTAAGCAGTGACTGTGGAAAAGCACTTGCATTGAGATGGGTTGAGAAGCTTCCAAGAAATTACGAGTTTCTGAAATACCAGCAAATATTTTTTCACCCGTCTTGATGATACTTGGTGGTAATGATCAGTACACAATTCCCACTTGGCTCACGAAATTTTGTTCTTCTAGGTTGAAGCATTAGTCTACAGTAGCAGTTTTTATGTTTAGGTTTCACTCTGTTCTCTGCTATATAGATAGATGAATTTGGAACTCTAAATCCAACATGGTTTGTAGTGGCTCTTTGAAAGTTGACAAAATAAAGGAGTTCTCAGTTTTGTCTCTATTGTTTGTTTCCTCTTCCAGTATCCCAAGGCACAGACGGTGGAAAAGCACTTTCATTGAGAGGGGTTGCCAAGCTTCCAAGAAATTACGAGTTTATGAAATACCAGCAAATATTTTTTCACCCAATCTTGATAATACTTGGTGGTAATGATCGGTACACAAATCCCACTTGACTCACCTAATTTTGTTCTTCTAGGTTGACGCATTCATATTCAGTAGCTGCTTTTATTTTTAGGTTTTACTCTGTTCTCTCCTATATAGATAGATGAATTTGGAACACTAAATCCAACATGGTTTGTAGTAGCTCTTTGAAACTTGACAAAAAATGGAGTTCTCAGTTTTGTCTCTATGGTTTGTTTCCTCTTCAAGTAGCCCTGGCACAGACTGTGGAAAAGCACTTTCATTGAGAGGGTTTGCCAAGCTTCTAAGAAGTAACGAGTTTCCGAAAAACCAGCAAATATTTTTTCACCCAATCTTGATGATACTTAGTGGTAAGGACAGGTACACAAATCCCACTTGGCTCACCAAATTTGTTCTTCTAGGTTGAAGCATTCGTCTACAGTAGCAGTTTTTATTTTTAGGTCACTCTGTTCTCTCCTATATAGATAGATGAATTTGGAACTCTAAATCCCACATGGTGTGGAATTGCTCTTTAAAACTTGACAAAACAAAGGAGTTCTCCGTTTTTTCTCTATGGTTTGTTTCCTCTTCAAGTCGCCCTAGGCCCAGACTGTGGAAAAGCACTTTCATTGATAGGGGTTGCCAAGCTTCCAAGAAATTACGAGATTCCGAAATACCAGCAAATATTTTTTCACCCAATGTTCATCATTCGTTGTGGTAATGACAAGTACACAAATCCCAATTGGCTCACCAAATTTTGTTCTTCTAGGTTGAAGGGTTTTTTTACAGTAGCAGTTTTAATTTTTAAGTTTCACTCTGTTCTCTCCTATATAGATAGATGAATTTGGAACTCTAAATCCAACATGGTTTGTAGTAGCTCTTTGAAACTTGACAAAATAAAGGAGTTTTCAGTTTTGTCTCTATGTTTTGTTTCCTCTTAGAGTAGCCCTAGGCACAGAGTGTGGAAAAGCACTTTCATTTTGAGGGGTTGTCAAGCTTCTAAGAAATAACGAGTTTCCGAAATACCAGCAAATATTTTTTCACCCAATGTCGATGATACTTGGTGGTAATGATCTGTACACAAATCCCATGGCTCACCAGATTTTGTTCTTCTACTTTGAAGCGTTCGTCTTCAGTTGCAGTTTTTATATTTATGTTTCACTCTGTTCTCTCGTATATAGAAAGATGAATTTGAAACTCCAAAACCAACATGGTTTGTAGTGGCTCTTTGAAACTTGACAAAATAAAGGAGTTTTCAGTTTTGACTCAATGATTTGTTTCAGCTTCAAGTAACCCTGAGCAGAGACTGTGGAAGAGCACTTGCATTGATGGGGGTTGCTGAGCTTCCAAGAAAATACGAGTTTCCAAAATAGCAGCAAATATTTCCTCATCCAATCTTGATGATACGTGGTGGTAATGACAAGTCCACAAATCCCACTTTGCTCACCAAATTTTGTTCTTCTAGGTGGAAGCGTTCATTTACAGTCGCAGTTTTTATTTTTAGGTTTCACTCGGTTCTCTCCTATATAGATAGATTAATTTGGAACTCTAAATCCAACATGGTTTGTAGTAGCTCTTTGAAACTTGACAAAATAAAGGAGTTGTCATTTTGTCTCTATGTTTTGTTTTTTCTTCAAGTAGCCCTAGGCAAGGCGGTGGAAAAGCACTTTCATTGAGAGGTGTTGCCAAGGTTCTAAAAATTACGAATTTCCGAAATACCAGCAAATATTTTTTCTCCCAATGTTGATGATAATTGGTGATGATGATCAGTACACAAATCCCACTTGTCTCAACAAATTTTGTTCTTCTAGTTTGAAGCGTTCGTCTACAGTAGCAGTTTTTAAATTTAGGTTTCCCTCTGTTCTCTCCTATATAGATAGATGAATTTGGATCTCTAAATCCAACATGGTTTGTAGTAGCTCCTTGAAACTTGACAAAATAAAGGTGTTCTCAGTTTTGTTGTATGATTTATTTCCGCTTCAAATAGCTTTTAGCAGAGACTGTGGAAAAGCACTTTCATTGAGAGGGATTGCCAAGCTTCCAAGAAATTACAAGTTTCCGAAATATCATCAAATATTTTTTCACCCAATCTTGATGATACTTGGTGGTAATGATCGGTACACAAATCCCACTTGGCTCACCAATATTTTGTTCTTCTAGGTTGAAGCGTTCGTCTACAGTAGCAGTTTTTATATTTAGGTTTCACTCTGATCTCTGCTATATAGATAGATGAATTTGGAACTCTAAATCCAACATGGTTTGTAGTAGCTCTTTGAAACGTAACAAAATAAAGGAGTTCTCAGTTTTGTCCCTATGATTTGTTTTCTCATCAAGTAGCCCTAGGCACAGACGGTGGAAAAGCACTTTCATTGAGATGGGTTGCCAAGCTTCCAAGAAAATACGAGTTTCCGAAATACCAGCAAATATTTTTTCACCCAATCTTGATGATTCTTGGTGGTAATGATCAGTACACAAATCCCACTTGGCTCACCAAATTTTGTTTTTCTACGTTGACGCGTTCGTCTTCAGTAGCAGTTTTTATATTTAGGTTTCACTCTGTTCTCTAATATATTGATAGATGAATTTGGAACTCTAAATCCAACATGGTTTGTAGTAGCTCTTTGAAACTTGACAAAATAAAGGAGTTTTCAGTTTTGTCTCTATGGTTTGTTTTTTCTTCAAGTAGCCCTAGGCACATACTGTGGAAAAGCACTTTCATTGAGAGGGGTTGCCAAGCTTCTAAGAAATAACAAGTTTCGGAAATACCAGCAAATATTTTTTCACCCAATCTTGATGATACTTGGTAGTAATGATCAGTTCACACATCCCACTTGGTTCACCAAATTTTGTTCTTCTGGGTTGAAGCGTTCCTCTACAGTAGCAGTTTTTATTTTTAGGATACACTTTGTTCTCTCCTATATAGACAGAAGAATTTGGAACTCTAAATCCAACATGGTTTGTAGTAGCTCTTTGAAACTTGACAAAATAAAGGAGTTCTCAGTTTTGTCTCTATGGTTTGTTTCCTCTTCAAGTAGCCGTAGGCACAGACGGTGGAAAAGCACTTTCATTGAGGTGGGTTGCCTAGCTTCCAAGAAATTACGAGTTTACGAAATACCAGCAAATATTTTTTCACCCAATCTTGATGGTACTTGGTGGTAATGATTGGTACACAAATCCCACTTGACTCACCTAATTTTGTTCTTCTAGGTTGATGCGTTGGTATTCAGTAGCAGTTTTTATTTTTAGGTTTCAGTCTGTTCTCTTCTATATAGATAGATGAATTTGGAACTCTAAATCCAACATGGTTTGTAGTAGCTCTTTGAAACTTGAAAAATAAAGGAGTTCTCAGTTTTGTCTCTATGGTTTGTTTCCTCTTCAAGTGGCCCTAGGCACAGACTGTAGAAAAGCACTTTCATTGAGAGGGTTTGCCAAGCTTCTAAGAAATAACGAGTTTCGGAAACACCAGCAAATATTTTTTCACCCAATGTTGATGATACATGGTGGTAATGATCAGTACACAAATCCCACTTGGCTCACCAAAATTTTTTCTTCTGGGTTGAAGCGTTCGTCTACAGTAGCAGTTTTTATATTTAGGTTTCACTCTGTTCTCTCCTATATAGATAGATGAATTTGGAACTCTAAATCCCATATGGTGTGGAATTGCTCTTTAAAACTTGAAAAAATAAAGGAGGTCTCAATTTTGTCTCTATGGTTTGTTTCCTCTTCATGTCGCCCTAAGCACAGACTGTGGAAAAGCACTTTCATTGACAGGGGTTGCCAAGCTTCCAAGAAATTATGAGTTTACGAAATACCAGCAAATATTTTTTCACCCAATCTTGATGGTACTTGGTGGTAATGATCGGTACACAAATCCCACTTGGCTCACCAAATTTTGTTCTTCTAGGTTGAAGCGTTTGTTTACAGTAGCAGTTTTAATTTTTAGGTTTCACTCTGTTCTCTCCTAAATAGATAGATGAATTTGGAACTCCGTATCCAACATGGTTTGTAGTAGCTCTTTGAAACTTGACAAAATAACGGAGTTCTCAGTTTTGTCTCTATGGTTGGTTTCCTCTTAGAGTAGCCCTAGGCACAGAGTGTGGAAAAGCACTTTCATTGAGAGGGGTTGTCAAGCTTCTAAGAAATAACGATTTTCCAAAATACCAGCAAATATTTTTCACCCAATGTCGATGATACTTGCTGGTAATGATCTGTACACAAATCCCACTTGGCTCACCGAATTTTGTTCTTCTACTTTGAGGCGTTCGTCTTCAGTAGCAGTTTTTATATTTATGTTTCACTCTGTTCTCTCGTATATAGAAAGATGAATTTGTAACTTTAAAACCAACATGGTTTGTAGTGGATCTTTGAAACTTGAAAAAATAAAGGAGTTTTCAGTTTTGTGTCAATGATTTGTTTCCGCTTCAAGTAACCCTAAGCAGAGACTGTGGAAGAGCCCTTTCATTAATGGGGGTCACCAAGCTTCCAAGAAAATACTAGTTTCCGAAATAGCAGCAAATATTTCCTCATGCAATCTTGATGATACGTGGTGGTAATGACAAGTCCACAAATCCCACTTTGCTCACCAAATTTTGTTCTTCTAGGTTGAAGCGTTCATTTACAGTCGCAGTTTATATTTTTGGGTTTCACTCTGATCTCTCCTCTATAGATAGATGAATTTGGAACTCTAAATCAAACATGGTTTGTAGTAGCTCTTTGAAACTTGACAAAAAAAAGGAGTTCTCAGTTTTGTCTCTATGGTTTGTTTTTTCTTCAAGTAGCCCTAGGCAAAGATGGTGGAATAGCACTTTCATTGAGAGGGGTTGCCAAGGTTCTAAGAAATTACGAATTTCCGAAATACCAGCAAATATTTTTTCTCCCAATGTTGATGATACTTGGTGGTGATGATCAGTACACAAATCCCACTTGTCTCAACAAATTTTGTTCTTCTAGGTTGAAGCTTTAGTCTACAGTAGCAGTTTTTATATTTAGGTTTCCCTCTGTTTTCTCCTATATGGATAGATGAATTTGGAACTCTAAATCCAACATGGTTTGTAGTAGCTCTTTGAAACTTGACAAAATAAAGGTGTTCTCAGGTTTGTCTGTACGATTTTTTTCCGCTTCAAGTAGCCCTAAGCAGAGACTGTGGAAAAGCAATTTCATTGAGCGGGGTTGCCAAGCTTCCAAGAAATTACGAGTTTCCGAAATACCAGCAAATATTTTTTCACCCAATCTTGATGATACTTGGTGGTAATGATCAGTACACAAATCCCACTTGGCTCACCAAATTTTGTTCTTCTAGGTTGAAGCAATCATCTACAGTAGCAGTTTTTATATTTAGGTTTCATTCTGTTCTCTACTATATAGATAGATGAATTTGGAACTCTAAATCCAACATGGTTTGTAGTAGCTCTTTGAAGCGTGACAAAATAAAGGAGTTCTCAGTTTTGTCTCTATGATTTGTTTTCTCTTCAAGTAGCCCTGGGCAAAGAGGCTGGAATAGCACTTTCATTGAGATGGGTTGCCAAGCTTCCAAGGAAATACGAGTTTCCGAAATACCAGCAAATATTTTTTCACCCAATCTTGATGATGCGTGGTGGTAATGACAAGTCCACAAATACCACTTGGCTCACCAAATTTTGTTCTTCTAGGTTGAAGCGTTCGGTTAAAGTAGCAGTTTTCATTTTTAGGTTGCACTCTGTTCTCTCCTATATTGATAGATGAATTTGGAACTCTAAATCCAACAGGGTTTGTAGTAGCTCTTTGAAACTTGACAAAATAAAGGAGTTCTCAGTTTTGTCTCTATGGTTTGTTTCTTCTTCAAGTAGCAATGGCACAGTCTGTGTAAAAGCACTTTCATTGAGAGGGGTTGCCCAGCTTCCAAGAAATTACGATTTTCTGAAATACCAGCAATTATTTTTCACCCAATCTTGATGATACTTGGTGGTAAAGACAAGTACACAAATCCCAATTGGCTCACCAAACTTTGTTATTCTAGGTTGAAGCATTCGTCTACAGTAGAAGTTTTTATTTTTAGGTTTCACTCTGTTCTCTGCTATATAGATAGATGAATTTGGAACTCTAAATCCAACATGGTTTGCAGTAGCTATTTGAAACTTGACAAAATATAGTAGTTCTAAGTTTTGTCTCTGTGTTTTGTTTCCTCTTCAAGTAGTCCTAGGCACAGATGTGGAAAAGCACTTTCTTTGAGAGAGGTTTCCAAGGTTCCAAGAAATAACGAGTTTCTGAAATACCATCAAATATTTTTTCACAGAATCTTGATGATACTTGGTGGTAATGATCAGTACAGAAATCCCACTTGGCTCACCAAATTTTGTTCTTCTAGGTTTAAGCGTTCGTTTACAGTAGCAGTATTTATTTTTACGTTTCACTCTGTTATCTCCTATATACATAGACGAATTTGGAACTCTAAATCCAACATGGTTTCTAGTAGCTCTTTGAAACTTGAAAAAATTAAGGAGTTCTTAGTTTTGTCTCTATGGTTTGTTTCCTCTTAAAGAAGCCTTAAGCAGAGACTGTGGAAAAGCACTTTCATTGTTAGGCATTGCAAATCTTCCAAGAAATTACGAGTTTCCGAAATACCAGCAAATATTTTTTCACCCAATCTTGATGATACTTGGTGGTAATGATCGGTACACAAATCCCACTTGACTCACCAAATTTTGTTCTTCTAGATTGATGCGGTCGTTTACAGTAGCAGTTTTTATGTTAAGGTTTCACTCTCTTCCCTCCTATATATATAGATGAATTTGGAACTCTAAATCCAACATGGTTTGTTGTAGCTCTTTGAAACGTGACAAAATAAAGGAGTTCTCAGTTTTGTCTCTAAAATTTGTTTCCGCTTCAAGAAGCCCTAAGCAGTGACTGTGGAAAAGCACTTGCATTGAGAGGGGTTGCCAAGCTTCCAAGAAATTACGAGTTTCTGAAATACCAGCAAATATTTTTTCACCCAATCTTGATGATACTTGGTGGTAATGATCGGTACACAAATCCCACTTGGCTCACAAAATTTTGTCCTTCTAGTTTGAAGCGTTCGTCTACAGTAGCAGTTTTTATATTTAGGTTTCACTCTGTTCTCTGCTATATAGATATATGAATTTGGAACTCTAAATCCAACATGGTTTGTAGTAGCTCTTTGAAACTTGACGAAAAAAAGGAGTTCTCAGTTTTGTCTCTATGGTTTGTTTCCTCTTCAAGTAGCCCTAGGCCCAGACTGTGGAAAAGCACTTTCATTGACAGGGGTTGCCAAGCTTCTAAGAAATAAAGAGTTTCCGAAATACCAACAAATATTTTTTCACCCAATCTTGATGATACTTGGTGGTGATGATCTGTACACAAATCCCACTTGGCTCACCAAATTTTGTTCCTCTAGGTTGAAGCGTTCGTCTACAGTAGCAATTTTTATATTTAGGTTTCACTCTGTTCTCAACTATATAGATAGATGAATTTGGAACTCTAATTCCAACATGGTTTGTTGTAGCTCTTTGAAACTTGACAACATAAAGGAATTCTCAGTTTTGCCTCTAAGATTTGTTTCCGCTGCAAGAAGCCCTAAGCAGTGACTGTGGAAAAGCACTTGCATTGAGAGGGGTTGCCAAGCTTCCAAGAAATTACGTGTTTCTGAAATACCAGCAAATATTTTTTCACCCAATCTTGATGATACTTGGTGGTAATGATCAGTACACAAATCCCACTTGCTCACGAAATTTTGGTCTTCTAGGTTGAAGCATTCGTCTACAGTAGTAGTTTTTATGTTTAGGTTTCACTCTGTTCTCCTATATAGATAGATGAATTTGGAACTCTAAATCCAACATGGTTTGTAGTGGCTCTTTGAAAGTTGACAAAATAATGGAGTTCTCAGTTTTGTCTCTATGGTTTGTTTCCTCTTCAAGTAGCCCTAGGCACAGACGGTGGAAAACCACTTTCATTGAGAGGGGTTGCCAAGCTTCCAAGAAATTATGAGTTTACGAAATACCAGCAAATATTTTTTCACCCAATCTTGATGGTATTTGGTGGTAATGATCGGTACACAAATCCCACTTGACTCACCTAATTTTGTTCATCTAGGTTGATGCGTTCATATTCAGTAGCAGTTTTTATTTTTAGGTTTTACTCTGTTCTCTGTTATATAGATAGATTAATTTGGAACTCTAAATCCAACATGGATTCTAGTAGCTCTTTGAAACTTGACAAAATAAAGTAGTTCTCAGTTTTGTCTCTATGGTTTGTTTCCTCTTCAAATAGCCCTGGCACAGACTTTGGAAAAGCACTTTAATTGAGAGGGGTTGCCAAGCTTCCAAGAAATTACGAGTTTCCGAAATACCAGCAAATATTTTTTCACCCAGTATTCTTGATACTTGTTGGTATTGATCGGTACACAAATTCCACTTGGCTCACCAAATTTTGTTCTTCTAGGTTGAAGCGTTATCTACAGTAGCAGTTTTTATATTTAGGTTTCACTCTGTGCTCTGCTGTATAGATAGATGAATTTGGAACTCTAAACCCAACATGGTTTGCAGTAGCTCTTTGAAACTTGACCAAGTAAAGTAGTTCTCAGTTTTGTCTCTATGTTTTGTTTTCTCTTCAATAGTCCTAGGAACAGACTGTGAAAAAGCACTTTCTTTGAGAGATGTTTCCAAGCTTCTAAGAAATAACGAGTTTCTGAAATACCATCAAATATTTTTTCACCGAATCTTGATGATCTTGGTGGTAATGATCAGTACAGAAATCCCACTTGGCTCACCAAATTTCGTTTTTCTAGGTTTAAGCGTTCGTTTACAGTAGCAGTTTTTATTTTTAGGTTTCAGTCTGTTATCTCCTATATAGATAGACGAATTTGGAACTCTAAATTCAACATGGTTTCTAGTAGCTCTTTGAAACTTGACAAAATAAAGGAGTTCTTAGTTTTGTCTCTATGGATTGATTCCTCTTCAAGTAGCCCTAGGCACTGACTGTGGAAAAGCACTTTCATTGAGAGAGGTTGCCAAGCTTCAAAGAAATTACGAGTTTCCGAAATACCAGCAAATATTTTTTCACCCAATCCTGATGATACTTGGTGGTAATGAGTGGTACACAAATACCACTTGGCTCACTAAATTTCGTTCTTCTAGGTTGATATGTTCGTTTACAGTAGCAGTACTTATTGATAGGTATCACTCTGTTCTCTCCTATATAGATAGATGAATTTAGAACTCTAAATCCAACATGGTTTGTAGTAGATGTTTGAAACTTGACAAAAAAAGGAGTTCTCAGTTTTGTCTCTATGGTTTGTTTCCTCTTCAAGTAGCCCTAGGCACAGACTGTGGAAAAGCACTTTCATTTAGAGGGGTGGCCAAGCTTCTAAGAAATAACGAGTTTCCGTAATACCAACAAATATTTTTTCACCCAATCTTGATGATACTTGGTGGTGATGATCAGTACTCAAATCCCACTTGGCTCACAAAATTTTGTTCTTTTAGGTTGAAGCGTTCGTCTACAGTAGCAATTTTTATATTTAGGTTTCACTCTGTTCTCTCCTATATAGATAGATGAATTTGGAACTCTAAAACCAACATGGTTTGTAGTGGCTTTTTGAAACTTGACAAAATAAAGGAGTTTTCAGTTTTGTCTCAATGATTTCTTTCCGCTTCAAGTAACCCAAAGCAGAGACTGTGGAAGAGCACTTTCATTGATGGGGGTTGCCAAGCATCCAAGAAAATACGAGTTTCTGAAATAGCAGCAAATATTTTTTCACCCAATCTTGATGATACGTGGTGGGAATGACAAGTCCAAAAATCCCACTTTGCTCACCAAATTTTGTTCTTCTAGGATGAAGCGTTCGTTTACAGTCGCAGTTTATATTTTTAGGTTTCACTCTGTTCTCTCCTATATAGATACATAAATTTGGAACTCTAAATCCAACATGGTTTGTAGTAGCTCTTTGAAACTTGACAAAATAAAGTACTTCTCTGTTTTGACTCTATTTTTTGTTTCGTCTTCAAGTAGCCCTAAGCACAGACTGTGGAAAAGCACTTTCATTGAGAGGGGTTGCCAAGCTTATAAGAAATAACGAGTTTCCGAAATACCAGCAAATATTTTTTCTCCTAATGTTGATGATACTTGGTGGTAATGACAGTACAAAATCCCACTTGGATCACCAAATTTTGTTCTTCTAGGTTGAAGCGTTCCTCTACAGTAGCAGTTTTTAAATTTAGGTTTCCCTCTGTTCTCTCCTATATAAATAGATGAATTTGGAACTCTAAATCCAACATGGTTTGTAGTAGCTCTTTGAAACTTGACAAAATAAAGGAGTTCTCAGTTTTGTCTCTATGGTTTGTTTCTTCTTCAAGTAGCCCTGGTAGAGACTTGTAAAAGCACTTTCATTGAGAGGGGTTGCCAAGCTTCCTAGAAATTACGAGTTTCTGAAATACCAGCAAATATTTTTCACCCAATCTTGATGATACTTGGTGGTAAAGACAAGTACACAAATCCCACTTGGCTCACCAAATTTTGTTCTTCTAGGTTGAAGCGTTCGTCTAGAGTAGCAGTTTTTATATTTAGGTTTCACTCTGTTCTCTGCTATATAGATATATGAATTTGGAACTCTAAATCCAACATGGTTTGTAGTAGCTCTTTGAAACTTGACAAAAAAAAGGAGTTCTCAGTTTTGTCTCTATGGTTTGTTTCCTCTTCAAGTAGCCCTAGGCACAGACTGTGGAAAAGCACTTTCATTGAGAGGGGTTGCCAAGCTTTTAAGAAATAAAGAGTTTCCGAAATACCAACAAATATTTTTTCACCCAATCTTGATGATACTTGGTGGTGGTGATCAGTACACAAATCCCCCTTGGCTCACCAAATTTTGTTCTTCTAGGTTGAAGCGTTCGTCTACAGTAGGAATTTTTATATTTAGGTTTCACTCTGTTCTCTCCTATATAGATAGATGAATTTGGAACTCTAAATCCAACATGGTTTGTTGTAGCTCTTTGAAACTTGCCAAAATAAAGGAATTCTCAGTTTTGTCTCTAAGATTTGTTTCCGCTTCAAGAAGCCCTAAGCAGTGACTGCGGAAAAGCACTTGCATTGTGAGGGGTTGCCAAGCTTCCAAGAAATTACGAGTTTACGAAATACCAGCAAATATTTTTTCACCCAATCTTGATGATACTTGGTGGTAATGATCGTTTCACAAATCCCACTTGGCTCACGAAATTTTGTTCTTCTAGGTTGAAGCGTTCGTTTACAGTAGCAGTTTTTATGTTTAGGTTTCACTCTGTTCTCTGCTATATAGATAGATGAATTTGGAACTCTAAATCCAACATGGTTTGTAGTAGCTCTTTGAAACTTGACAAAATAAAGAAGTTCTCCGTTTTTTCTCTATGGTTTGTTTCCTCTTCAAGTAGCCCGGGCACAGACTGTGGAAAAGCACTTTCATTTAGAGGGGTTGCCAAGCTTCCAAGAAATTACGAGTTTCCGAAAAAGCAGCAAATATTTTTTCAACCAAAATTCATGATACTTGGTGGTATTGATCCGTACACTAATTCCCCATTTCTCACCAAATTTTAGTCTGCTAGGTTGAAGCGATATCTACAGTAGCAGTTTTTATATTTAGGTTTCACTCTGTTCTCTGCTATATAGATAGATGAATTTGGAACTCTAAATCCAACATGGTTTGCAGTAGCTCTTTGAAACTTGACAAAATAAAGTAGTTCTCAGTTTTGTCTCTATGTTTTGTTTCGTCTTCAAGTAGTCCTAGGCACAGACTGTGGAAAAGCACTTTCTTTGAGAGAGGTTTCCAAGCTTCTAAGAAATAACGAGTTTCTGAAATACCATCAAATATTTGTTCACCGAATCTTGATGATACTTGGTGGTAATGATCAGTACAGAAATCCCACTTGGCTCACCAAATTTTGTTCTTCCAGGTTTAAGCGTTCGTTTACAGTAGTAGTTTTTATTTTTAGGTTTCACTCTGTTATCTCCTATATAGATAGACGAATTTGGAACTCTAAATCCAACATGGTTTCTCGTAGCTCTTTGAAACTTGACAAAATTAAGGAGTTCTTAGTTTTGTCTCTAAGGATTGTTTTCTCTTCAAGTAGCCCTAGGCACTGACTGTGGAAAAGCACTTTCATTTAGAGAGGTTGCCAAGCTTACAAGAAATTACGAGTTTCCGAAATAGCAGCAAATATTTTTTCACCCAATCTTGACGATACTTGGTGGTAATGATCGATACACAAATCCCACTTGACTCACCAAATTTTGTTCTTCTAGGTTGATGCTTTCGTTTACAGTAGCAGTTTTTATTTTTAGGTTTCACTCTGTTCTCTCCTATATAGATAGATGAATTTGGAACTCTAAATCCAACATGGTTTGTAGTAGCTCTTTGAAACTTGACAAAAAAAGGAGTTCTCAGTTTTCTCTCTATGCTTTGTTTCCTCTTCAAGTAGCCCTAGGCACAGACTGTGGAAAAGCACTTTCATTTAGAGGGGTTGCGAAGCTTCTAAGAAATAAAGAGTTTCCGAAATACCAACAAATATTTTTTCACCCAATCTTGATGATACTTGGTGTTGATGATCAGTACACAAATCCCACTTGGCTCACCAAATTTTGTTCTTCTACGTTGAAGCGCCGTCTACAGTAGCAATTTTTATATTTAGGTTTCAATCTGTTCTCTCCTATATAAATAGATGAATTTGGATCTCTAAATCCAACATGGTTTGTTGTAGCTCTTTGAAACTTGAGAAAATAAAGGAATTCTCAGTTTTGTCTCTAAGATTTGATTCCGCTTCAAGAAGCCCTAAGCAGAGACTGTGGAAAAGCACTTGCATTGAGAGGGTTTGCCAAGCTTCCAATAAATTACGAGTTTCTGAAAAACCAGCAAAAATATTTTTTCACGCAATCTTGATGATACTTGGTGGTAATGATCAGTACACAAATCCCACTTGGCTCACGAAATTTTGTTCTTCTAGGTTGAAGCGTTCGTCTACAGTAGCAGTTTTTATGTTTAGGTTTCACTCTGTTCTCTGCTATATAGATAGATGAATTTGGAACTCTAAATCCAACATGGTTTGTAGTGGCTCTTTGAAAGTTGACAAAATAAAGGAGTTCTCAGTTTTGTCTCTATGGTTTGTTTCCTCTTCAAGTAGCCATAGGCACAGACGGTGGAAAAGCACTTTCATTGAGAGGGGTTGCCATGCTTACAAGAAATTACGAGTTTACGAAATACCAGCAAATATTTTTTTACCCAATCTTGATGATACTTGGTGGTAATGATCGGTACACAAATCCCACTTGACTCACCAATTTTTGTTCTTCTAGGTTGATGCGTTCGTTTACAGTAGCAGTTTTTATTTTTAGGTTTCACTCTGTTCTCTCCTATATAGATAGATGAATTTGGAACTCTAAAACCAACATGGTTTGTAGTGGCTCTTTGCACCTTGACAAAATAAAGGAGTTTTCAGTTTTGTCTCAATGATTTGTTTCCGCTTCAAGAAACCCTAAGCAGAGACTGTGGAAGAGCACTTTCATTGAATTGGGTTGCCAAGTTTCCAAGAAAAAAAGAGTTTCCAAAATAGCAGCAAATATTTTTTCACCCAATCTTGATGATACGTGGTGGTAATGACAAGTCCACAAATTCCATTTGCTCACCAAATTTTGTTCTTCTAGGATGAAGCGTTCGTTTACAGTGGCAGTTAATATTTTAGGTTTCACTCTGTTCTCTCCAATATAGATAGATGAATTTGGAACTCTAAATCCAACATGGTTTGTAGTGGCTCTTTGAAAGTTGACAAAATAAAGGAGTTCTCAGTTTTGTCTCTATGGTTTGTTTCCAAATCAAGTTGCGCTGGAACAGACTGTGGAAAAGCACTTTGATTGAGAGGGGTTGCCAAGCTTCTAAGAAATAATGAGTTTCCGAAATACCAGCAAATAAAAAACTTGACCAAATAAAGTAGTTCTCAGTTTTGTCTCTATGTTTTGTTTGCTCTTCAAGTAGTCCTAAGCACAGAATGTGGAAAAGCACTTTCTTTGAGAGAGGTTTCCAAGCTTCTAAGAAATAACGAGTTTCTGAAATACCATCAAATATTTTTTCACCGAATCTTGATGATACTTGGTGGTAATGATCAGTACAGAAATCCCACATGGCTCACCAAATTTTGGTCTTCTAGGTTTAAGCGTTCATTTACAGTAGCAGTTTTTATTTTTAGGTTTCAGTCTGTTCTCTCCTATATAGATAGATGAATTTGGAACTCTAAATCCAACATGGTATGTAGTGGCTCTTTGAAAGTTGACAAAATAAAGGAGTTCTCAGTTTTGTCTCTATGGTTTGTTTCCTCTGCAAGTAGCCCTAGGCACAGACGGTGGAAAAGCACTTTCATTGAGAGGGGTTGCCAAGCTTCCAAGAAATTACGAGTTTACGAAGTACCAGCAAATTTTTTTTCACCCAATCTTGATGATACTTGGTGGTAATGATCGGTTCACAAATCCCACTTGAATCACCTAATTTTGTTCTTCTAGGTTGATGCTTTCATATTCAGTAGCAGTTTTTATTTTTAGGTCACTCTGTTCTCTCTATATAGATAGATGAATTTGGAACTCTAAATCCAACATGGTTTGTAGTAGCTCTTTGAAACTTGACAAAATAAAGGAGTTCTCAGTTTTGTCTCCATGGTTTGTTTCCTCTTCAAGTAGTTATCACTTTTGTCTCTATGATTTGTTTCCTCGTCAAGTAGCCCTAGGCACAGACGGTGGAAAAGCACTTTCATTGAGAGGGGTTGCCAAGTTTCCAAGAAAATACGAGTTTCTGAAATACGAGCAAATATTTTTTCACCCAATCTTGATGATGCGTGGTGGTAAAGACAAGTCCACAAATCCCACTTGGCTCACCAAATTTTGTTCTTCTTGGTTGAAGCGTTTGTTTACAGTAGCAGTTTTCATTTTTAGGTTGCACTCTGTTCTCTCCTATATTGATAGATGAATTTGGAACTCTAAATCCAACATGGTTTGTAATATCTCTTTGAAACTTGAGAAACTAAATGAGTTTTCAGCTTTGTCTCTATGATTTGTTTCCGTTTCATGTAGCCCTAAGCAAAGACTGTGAAAAGCACTTTCATTGAAAGGGGTGCCTAGCTTCCAAGAAATTACGAGTTTCCGAAATACCAGCAAATATTTTTTCACCCAATGTTGATGATACGTGGTGGTAATGACAAGTACACAAGTCACACTTGGCTCACCAAATTTTGTTCTTCTAGGTTGAAGCATTCGTTTACGGTAGCAGTTTTTATTTTTAGGTTTCACTCTCTTCTCTCCTATATAGATAGATGAATTTGGAACTCTAAATCTAACATGGTTGTAGTAGCTCTTTGAAACATGAAAAATAAAGGAGTTCTCAGTTTTGTCTCTGTGGTTTGTTTCCTCTTCAAGTGGCCCTAGGCACAGACTGCAAAAAAGCACTTTCATTGAGAGGGGTTGCCAAGCTTCTAAGATATAACGAGTTTCTGAAATACCAGCAAATATTTTCTCACGCAATGTTGATGATACATGGTGGTAATGATGAGTACACAAATCCCACTACTCACCAAAAATTGTTCTTCTGGGTTGAAGCGTTCGTCTACATTAGCAGTTTTTATATTTAGGTTTCACTCTGTTCTCTCCTATATAGATAGATGAATTTGGAACTCTAAATCCAATATGGTTTGTAGTACCTCTTTGAAACTTGACATGGTAAAGGAGTTCTCAGTTTTGTCTCTATGACTTGTCCGCTTCATGTAGCCCTAAGCAGAGACTGTGGAAAAGTACTTTCATTGAGAGGGGTTGCCAAGCTTCTAGGGAAATAACGAGTTTCCGAAATACCAGCAAATATTTTTTCACCCAATATTCATGATACTTGGTGGTATTGATCAGTACACAAATCCCACTTAGCTCACCAAATTTTGTTCTGCTAGGTTGAAGTGTTCGTCTACAGTAGCAGTTTTTATATTTAGGTTTCACTCTGTTCTCTCCTATATAGATGGATGAATTTGGAACTCTAAATCCAATATGGTTTGTAGTAGCTCTTTGAAACTTGACAAAGTAATGGAGTTCTCAGTTTTGTCTCTCTGATTTGTTTCCGCTTCATGTAGCCCTAAGCAGAGACTGTGGAAAAGCACTCTCATTGAGAGGGGTTGCCAACCTTCTAAGAAATAACGAGTTTTCGAAATACCAGCAAATATTTTTTAACCCAATGTTAATGATACTTGGTGGTAAAGATCAGTACACAAATCCAATGTGGCTCACCAAATTTTGTTCATAGGTTGAAGCGTTCGTCTACCTTAGCAGTTTTTATATCTAGATTTCCCTCTGTCCTCTCCTATATAGATAGATGAATTTGGAACTCTAAATCCATAACGGTATGCAGTAGCTCTTTGAAACTTGACAAAATAAAGTAGTTCTCAGTTTTGTCTCTATGTCTTGTTTCCTCTTCAAGGAGCCCTAGGCACAGATGGTGGAAAAGCACTTTCATTGAGAGGGGTTGCCAAGCTTCCAGAAAATAAAGAGTTTCCGAAATACCAGCAAATATTTTTTCACCCAATCTTGATGATACTTGGTGGTAATGATCGGAACACAAATCCCACTTGACTCACCATATTTTGTTCTTCTAGGTTGATGCGTCCTTTTCAGGAGCAGTATTTATTTTCAGGTTTCACTCTGTTCTCTCCTATATAGATAGATGAATTTGGAACTCTAAATCCAACATGGTTTGTAGTAGCTCTTTGATTCTTGACAAAATAAAGGAGTTCTCAGTTTTGTCTCTAAGGTTTGTTTCCTCTTCCAGTAGCCCTGGAACAGACTGTGGAAATGCACTTTCATTGAGAGGGGTTGCCAATCTTCTAAGAAGTAACGAGTTTCTGAAATACCAGCAAATATTTTTTCACCCAATCTTCATGATACTTGGTGGTAAAGACAAGTACACAAATCCCACTTGAGTCACCAAATTTTGTTCTTCTAGGTTGAAGCATTCGTCTAGAGTAGCAGTTTGTATTTTTAGGTTTCACTCTGTTCTCTCCTATATAAATAGATGAATTTGGAACTCTAAATCCAACATGGTTTGCAGCAGATCTTTGAAACTTCACAAAATAAAGGATTTCTCAGTTTTGTCTCTATGATTTGTTTCCACTTCAAGTAGGCCTAAGCAGAGACTGTGGAAAAGCACTTTCATTGAGAGGGGTTGCCAAGTTTCCAAGAAATTACGAGTTTCCAAAATACCAGCAAATATTTTTTCACCCAATCTTGATGATACTTGGTGGTAATGATCAGTACACAAATCCCACTTGGCTCACCAAATTTTGTTCTTCTAGGTTAAAGCGTTCGTTTACAGTAGCAGTTTTTATTTTTAGGTTTCACACTGTATCTCCTATATAGATAGACGAATTTGGAACTCTATATCCAACATGGTTTCTAGTAGCTCTTTGAAACTTTTCAAAATTAAGGAGTTCTTAGTTTTGTCTCTATGGATTGTTTCCCCTTCAAGTAGCCCTAGGCACTGACTGTGGAAAAGCACTTTCATTGAGAGAGGTTGCCAAGCTTCCAAGAAATTACGAGTTTCCGAAATACCAGCAAATATTTTTTCACCCAATCTTGATGATACTTGGTGGTAATTATCAGTACACAAATCCCACTTGACTCACCAAATTTTGTTCTTCTAGGTTGATGCGTTCGTTTACAGTAACAGTTTTTATGTTTAGGTTTCACTCTGTTCTCTGCTATATAGATAGATGAATTTGGAACTCTAAATCCAACATGGTGTGTAATAGCTCTTTGAAACTTGACAAAGTAAAGGAGTTCTCAGTTTTGTCTCTATGGTTTGTTTCCTCTTCAAGTAGCCCTAGGCACAGACTGTGGAAAAGCACTTTCATTTAGAGGGGTTGCCAAGCTTCTAAGTAATAAAGAGTTTCCGAAATACAAACAAATATTTTTTCACCCAATCTTGATGATACATGGTGGTGATGATCAGTACACAAATCCCACTTGACTCACCTAATTTTGTTCTTCTAAGTTGAAGCGTTCGTCTACAGTAGCAATTTTTATATTTAGGTTTCACTCTGTTCTCTCCTATAGATAGATTAATTTGGAACTCTAAATCCAACATGGTTTGTTGTAGCTCTTTGAAATTTGACAACTTAAAGAAATTCTCAGTTTTGTCTCTAAGATTTGTTTCCGCTTCAAGAAGCCCTAAGCAGTGACTGTGGAAAAGCACTTGCATTGAGAGGGGTTGCCAAGCTTCCAAGAAATTACGAGTTTCTGAAATACCAGCAAATATTTTTTCACCCAATCTTGATGAATCTTGGTGGTAATGATCAGTACACAAATCCCACTTGGCTCAGGAAATTTTGTTCTTCTAGGTTGAAGCGTTCGTCTACAGTAGCAGTTTTTATGTTTAGGTTTCACTCTCTTCTCTGCTATATAGATAGATGAATTTGGAACTCTAAATCCAACATGGTTTGTAGTGGCTCTTTGACAGTTGACAAAATAAAGGAGTTCTTAGTTTTGTCTCAATGGTTTGTTTCCTCTTCAAGTAGCCCTAGGCACAGACGGTGGAAAAGCACTTTCATTGAGAGGGGTTGCCAAGCTTCCAAGAAATTACGAGTTTACGAAATACCAGCAAATATTTTTTCACCCAATCTTGATGATACTTGGTGGTAATGATCGGTTCACAAATCCCACTTGACTCACCTAATTTTGTTCTTCTAGGTTGATGCGTTCATATTCAGTAGCAGTTTTTATTTTTAGGTTTTACTCTGTTCTCTCCTATATAGACAGATTAATTTGGAACTCTAAATCCAACATGGTTTGAAGTAGATATTTGAAACTTGACAAAATTAAGTAGTTCTCAGTTTTGTCTCTATGTTTTGTTTCCTCTTCAAGTAGTCCTAGGCACAGACTTCGGAAAAGCACTTTCTTTGAGAGAGGTTTCCAAGATTCTAAGAAATAATGAGTTTCTGAAATATCATCAAATATTTTTTCACCGAACTTGATGATACCTGGTGGTAATGATCAGTACAGAAATCCTACTTGGCTCACCAAATTTTGTTCTTCTAGGTTTAAGCGTTCGTTTACAGTAGCAGTTTTTATTTTTAGGTTTCACTCTGTTCTCTCCTATATAGACAGACGAATTTGGAACTCTAAATCCAACATGGTTTGGTGTAGCTGTTTGAAACTTGACAAAATAAAGGAGTTCTCAGTTTTGTCTCTATGGTTTGTTTCCTCTTCAAGTAGCCCTGGCACAGACTGTGGAAAAGCACTTTCATTGAGAGGTTTTGCCAAGCTTCTAAGAAATAACGAGTTTCCGAAATACCAGCAAATATTTTTTCACCCAATCTTTATGATACTTGGTGGTAAGGACAAGTACACAAATCCCAATTGGCTCACTAAATTTTGTTCTTCTAGGTTGAAGCATTCGTCTACCGTAGCAGTTTTTATTTTTAGGTCACTCTGTTCTCTCCTATATTGATTGATGTATTTGGAACACTAAATCCAACATGGTTTGTAGTAGCTGTAGGAAACTTGAGAAACTAAAGGAGTTTTCAGTTTTGTCTCTATGATTTGTTTCCGTTTCAAGTAGCCCTAAGCAAAGACTGTGAAAAGCACTTTCATTGAAAGGGGTGCCAAGCTTCCAAGAAATTACGAGTTTCAGAAATACCAGCAAATATTTTTTCACCCAATGTTGATGATACGTGGTGGTAATGACAAGTACACAAATCCCACTTGGCTCACCAAATTTTGTTCTTCTAGGTTGAAGCGTTCGTTTACAGTAGCAGTTTTTATTTTTAGGTTTCACTATGTTCTCTCCTATATAGATAGATGAATTTGGAACTCTAAATCCAACATGGTTTGTTGTAGCTCTTTGAAACTTGACAAAATAAAGGAATTCTCAGTTTTGTCTCTAAGATTTGTTTCCGCTTCAAGAAGCCCTAAGCAGTGACTGTGGAAAAGCACTTGCATTGAGAGGGGTTGCCAAGCTTCCAAGAAATTACGAGTTTACGAAATACCAGCAAATAGTTTTTTCACCCAATATTGATGATACTTGGTGGTAATGATCAGTACACAAATCCCACTTGGCTCACCAAATTTTGTTCTTCTAGGTTGAAGCGTTCGTCTACAGTAGCAATTTTTATATTTAGGTTTCCCTCTGTTCTCTCCTATATAGATAGATGAATTTGGAACTCTAAATCCAACATGGTTTCTTGTAGCTCTTTGAAACTTGACAAAATAATGGAGTTCTCAGTTTTGTCTCTATGGTTTGTTTCCTCTTAAAGTAGCCCTGGCAAAGACTGTGGAAAAGCACTTTCATTGAGAGGGGTTGCCAAGCTTCCAAGAAATTACGAGTATCCGAAATACCAGCAAATATTTTTTAACACAATATTCATGATACTTGGTGGTATTATTGGTACACAAATTCCCCTTTTCTCACCAAATTTTGTTCACCTAGGTTGAAGTGTTATCTACAGTAGCAGTTTTTATATTTAGGTTTCATTCTGTTCTCTGCTATACAGATAGATGAATTTGGAACTCTAAATCCAACATGGTTTGCAGTAGCTCTTTGAAACTTGACAAAATAAAGTAGTTCTCAGTTTTGTCTCTATGTTTTGTTTCCTCTTCAAGTAGTCCTAGGCACAGACTGTGGAAAAGCACTTTTTTGAGAGAGGTTTCCAAGCTTCTAAGAAATAACGAGTTTCTGAAGTACCATCAAATATTTTTTCACTGAATCTTGATGATACTTGGTGGTAATGATCATTACAGAAATCCCACTTGGCTCACCAAATTTTGTTCTTCTAGTATTAAGCGTTCGTTTACAGTAGCAGTTTTTATTTTTAGGTTTCACTCTGTTCTCTCATATATAGATAGACGAATTTGGAACTCTAAATCCAACATGGTTTCTTGTAGCTGTTTGAAACTTGACAAAATAAAGGAGTTCTCAGTTTTGTCTCTAATATTTGTTTCCGCTTCAAGAAGCCCTAAGCAGTGACTGTGGAAAAGCACTTGCATTGAGATGGGTTGAGAAGCTTCCAAGAAATTACGAGTTTCTGAAATACCAGCAAATATTTTTTCACCCCGTCTTGATGATACTTGGTGGTAATGATCAGTACACAATTCCCACTTGGCTCACGAAATTTTGTTCTTCTAGGTTGAAGCATTAGTCTACAGTAGCAGTTTTTATGTTTAGGTTTCACTCTGTTCTCTGCTATATAGATAGATGAATTTGGAACTCTAAATCCAACATGGTTTGTAGTGGCTCTTTGAAAGTTGACAAAATAAAGGAGTTCTCAGTTTTGTCTCTATTGTTTGTTTCCTCTTCCAGTATCCCAAGGCACAGACGGTGGAAAAGCACTTTCATTGAGAGGGGTTGCCAAGCTTCCAAAAAATTACGAGTTTATGAAATACCAGCAAATATTTTTTCACCCAATCTTGATAATACTTGGTGGTAATGATCGGTACACAAATCCCACTTGACTCACCTAATTTTGTTCTTCTAGGTTGACGCATTCATATTCAGTAGCTGCTTTTATTTTTAGGTTTTACTCTGTACTCTCCTATATAGATAGATGAATTTGGAACACTAAATCCAACATGGTTTGTAGTAGCTCTTTGAAACTTGACAAAAAATGGAGTTCTCAGTTTTGTCTCTATGGTTTGTTTCCTCTTCAAGTAGCCCTGGCACAGACTGTGGAAAAGCACTTTCATTGAGAGGGTTTGCCAAGCTTCTAAGAAGTAACGAGTTTCCGAAAAACCAGCAAATATTTTTTCACCCAATCTTGATGATACTTAGTGGTAAGGACAGGTACACAAATCCCACTTGGCTCACCAAATTTGTTCTTCTAGGTTGAAGCATTCGTCTACAGTAGCAGTTTTTATTTTTAGGTCACTCTGTTCTCTCCTATATAGATAGATGAATTTGGAACTCTAAATCCCACATGGTGTGGAATTGCTCTTTAAAACTTGACAAAACAAAGGAGTTCTCCGTTTTTTCTCTATGGTTTGTTTCCTCTTCAAGTCGCCCTAGGCCCAGACTGTGGAAAAGCACTTTCATTGATAGGGGTTGCCAAGCTTCCAAGAAATTACGAGATTCCGAAATACCAGCAAATATTTTTTCACCCAATGTTCATCATTCGTTGTGGTAATGACAAGTACACAAATCCCAATTGGCTCACCAAATTTTGTTCTTCTAGGTTGAAGGGTTTTTTTACAGTAGCAGTTTTAATTTTTAAGTTTCACTCTGTTCTCTCCTATATAGATAGATGAATTTGGAACTCTAAATCCAACATGGTTTGTAGTAGCTCTTTGAAACTTGACAAAATAAAGGAGTTTTCAGTTTTGTCTCTATGTTTTGTTTCCTCTTAGAGTAGCCCTAGGCACAGAGTGTGGAAAAGCACTTTCATTTTGAGGGGTTGTCAAGCTTCTAAGAAATAACGAGTTTCCGAAATACCAGCAAATATTTTTTCACCCAATGTCGATGATACTTGGTGGTAATGATCTGTACACAAATCCCATGGCTCACCAGATTTTGTTCTTTTACTTTGAAGCGTTCATCTTCAGTTGCAGTTTTTATATTTATGTTTCACTCTGTTCTCTCGTATATAGAAAGATGAATTTGAAACTCCAAAACCAACATGGTTTGTAGTGGCTCTTTGAAACTTGACAAAATAAAGGAGTTTTCAGTTTTGACTCAATGATTTGTTTCAGCTTCAAGTAACGCTGAGCAGAGACTGTGGAAGAGCACTTGCATTGATGGGGGTTGCTGAGCTTCCAAGAAAATACGAGTTTCCAAAATAGCAGCAAATATTTCCTCATCCAATCTTGATGATACGTGGTGGTAATGACAAGTCCACAAATCCCACTTTGCTCACCAAATTTTGTTCTTCTAGGTGGAAGCGTTCATTTACAGTCGCAGTTTTTATTTTTAGGTTTCACTCGGTTCTCTCCTATATAGATAGATTAATTTGGAACTCTAAATCCAACATGGTTTGTAGTAGCTCTTTGAAACTTGACAAAATAAAGGAGTTGTCATTTTGTCTCTATGTTTTGTTTTTTCTTCAAGTAGCCCTAGGCAAGGCGGTGGAAAAGCACTTTCATTGAGAGGTGTTGCCAAGGTTCTAAAAATTATGAATTTCCGAAATACCAGCAAATATTTTTTCTCCCAATGTTGATGATAATTGGTGATGATGATCAGTACACAAATCCCACTTGTCTCAACAAATTTTGTTCTTCTAGTTTGAAGCGTTCGTCTACAGTAGCAGTTTTTAAATTTAGGTTTCCCTCTGTTCTCTCCTATATAGATAGATGAATTTGGATCTCTAAATCCAACATGGTTTGTAGTAGCTCCTTGAAACTTGACAAAATAAAGGTGTTCTCAGTTTTGTTGTATGATTTATTTCCGCTTCAAATAGCTTTTAGCAGAGACTGTGGAAAAGCACTTTCATTGAGAGGGATTGCCAAGCTTCCAAGAAATTACAAGTTTCCGAAATATCATCAAATATTTTTTCAACCAATCTTGATGATACTTGGTGGTAATGATCGGTACACAAATCCCACTTGGCTCACCAATATTTTGTTCTTCTAGGTTGAAGCGTTCGTCTACAGTAGCAGTTTTTATGTTTAGGTTTCACTCTGTTCTCTGCTATATAGATAGATGAATTTGGAACTCTAAATCCAACATGGTTTGTAGTAGCTCTTTGAAACGTAACAAAATAAAGGAGTTCTCAGTTTTGTCCCTATGATTTGTTTTCTCATCAAGTAGCCCTAGGCACAGACGGTGGAAAAGCACTTTCATTGAGATGGGTTGCCTAGATTCCAAGAAATTACGAGTTTCCGAAATTCCAGCAAATATTTTTCCACCCAATCATGATGATACGTGGTGGTAATGAAAAGTCCACAAATCCCTCTTGGCTCATCAAATTTTCTTCTTCTAGGTTGAAGCGTTCGCTTCCAGTAGCAGTTTTTATTTTTAGGTTTCACTCTGGTCTCTCCTATATAGATATATGAATTTGGAACTCTAAATCCAACATGGTTTGTAGTAGCTCTTTGTAACATAACAAAATAAAGGAGTTCTCAATTTTGTCTCTATGGTTTGTTTCCTTTTCAAGTAGCCCTGGGCACACACTGTGGAAAAGCACTTTCATTGAGAGGGGTTGTCAAGCTTCCAAGAAATTAAGAGTTTCCGAAATACCAGCAAATATTTTTTCACCCAATCTTGATGATACTTGGTGGTAATGATCAGTACACAAATTCCACTTGGCTCACTAAATTGTATTCTTCTTGGTTGAAGAGTTCGTCTGCAGTAGCAGTTTTTATATTTAGGTTTCTCTCTGTTCTCTCCTATATAGATAGATGAATTTGGAACACTAAATCCAACATGGTTTGTAGTAGCTCTTTGAAACTTGACAAAATAAAGGAGTTCTCAGTTTTGTCGCTATGGTTTGTTTCCTCTTCAAGTAGCCCTAGGCACAGATGGTGGAAATGCACTTTCATTGAGAGGGGTTGCCAAGCATCCAAGAAATTACGAGTTTCCGAAATACCAGCAAATATTTTTTTAACCAATCTTCATGATACTTGGTGGTAATGATCGTTTCACAAATCCCACTTGACTCACCAAATTTTGTTCTTCTAGGTTGATGCGTTCGTTTTCAGTAGCAGTATTTATTTTTAGGTTTCACTCTGTTCTCTCCTATATAGATAGATGTATTTGGAACCCTAAATCCAACATGGTTTGTAGTAGCTCTTTGAAACTTGACAAAATAAAGGAATTCTCAGTTTTGTCTCCATGGTTTGTTTCCTCTTCAAGTAGATCTGGCACAGACTGTGGAAAAGCACTTTCATTGAGAGGGGTTGCCAAGCCTCCAAGAAAATACGAGTTTCCGAAATACCAGCAAATATTTTTTCACCCAATCTTGATGATGCGTGGTGGTAATGACAAGTCCACAAATCCAACTTGGCTCACCAAATTTTGTTCTTCTAGGTTGAAGCGTTCGTTTACAGTAGCAGTTTTCATTTTTAGGTTGCACTCTGTTCTCTCCTATATTGATATGTGAATTTGGAACTCTAAATCCAACATGGTTTGTAGTAGCTCTTTGAAACTTGACAAAATAAAGGAGGTCTTAATTTTGTCTCCATAGTTTGTTTCCTCTTCAATTAGCCCTAGGCACAGACTGTGGAAAAGCACTTTCATTGAGAGGGGTTGCCAAGCTTCTAAGAAATAACAAGTTTCCGAAATACCAGCAAATATTTTTTCACCCAATGTTGATGATACTTGGTGGTAATGATCAGTACACTAATCTCACTTGGCGCACCAAATTTTGTTCTTCTGGGTTGAAGCGTTCGTCTACAGTAGCAGTTTTTATATTTAGGTTTCATTCTGTTCTCTACTACATAGATAAATGAATTTGGAACTCTAAATCCAACATGGTGTGTAATAGCTCTTTGAAACATGACAAAGTAAAGGAGTTCTCAGTTTTGTCTCTATGGTTTGTTTCCTCGTCAAGTAGTCCTAGGCACAGACTGTGGAAAAGCATTTTCATTCAGAGGGGTTGACAAGCTTCTAAGAAATAACGAGTTTCCGAAATACCAGCAAATATTTTTTCACCCAATCTTGATGATACTTGGTAGTAATGATCAGTACACAAATCCCACTTGGCTCACCAAATTTTGTTCTTCTGGTTTTAAGCGTTCCTCTACAGTAGCAGTTTTTATTTTTAGGATTCACTCTGTTCTCTCCTACATAGATAGATGAATTTGGAACTCTAAATCCAACATCGTTTGTAGTAGCTCTTTGAAACTTGACAAAATAAAGGAGGTCGCAGTTTTGTCTCTATGGTTTGTTTACTGTTCAAGTAGCCCTAGGCACAGACTGTGGAAAAGCACTTTCATTGTGAGGGGTTGCAAAGTTTCTAAGAAATAACGAGTTTCCGAAATACCAGCAAATATTTTTTCACCCAATCTTGATGATAATTGGGGGTAATGATCAGTACACAAATCCCAATTGGCTCACCAAATTTTGTTCTTCTACGTTGACGCGTTCGTCTACAGTAGCAGTTTTTATTTTTAGGTTTCACTCTGTTCTCTCCTATATAGATAGATGAATTTGGAACTCTAAATCCAACATGGTTTGTAGTAGCTCTTAGAAAGTTGACAAAATAAAGTAGTTCTCAGTTTTGTCTCTATGGTTTGTTTCCTCTTCAAGTAGCCCTAGGCACAGACTGTGGAAAAGCACCTTCATTAAGAGGAGTTGACAAGCTTCAAAGAAATAACGAGTTTCAGAAATACCAGCAAATATTTTTCCACCCAATGTTGATTATACTTGGTGTTAATGATCAGTACACAAATCCCACATGGCTCACCAAATTTTGTTCTTCTTGGTTGAATCGTTCGTCTACAGTAGCTGTTTTTATATTTAGGTTTCTCTCTGTTCTCTCGTACATAGATAGATGAATTTGGAACTCTACATACAACATGGTGTGTAATAGCTCTTTGAAACTAGACAAAGTAAAGGAGTTCTAAGTTTTGTATCTATGGTTTGTTTTCTCTTCAAGTCGCCCTAGGCACAGACTGTGGAAAAGCACTTTCATAGAGAGGGGTTGCCAAGCTTTTAAGAAATAAGGAGTTTACGAAACACTAGGAATTTTTTTTTTAACCAATCTTGATGATACTTGGTGGTAATGATCAGTATACAAATCCCACTTGGCTCACCAAATTTTGTTCTTCTGGGTTGAAGCGTTCGTCAACAGTAGCAGTTTTTATATTTAGGTTTTACTGTGTTCTCTCCTACCTAGATAGATGAATTTGGAACTCTAAATTCAACATGGTTTGTATTAGCTCATTGAAACTTGACAAAATAAAGGAGTTCTCAGTTTTGTCTCTATGGTTTGTTTACTCTTCAAGTAGCCCTAGACACAGACTGTGGAAAAGCACTTTCATTGAGAGGGGTTGCCAAGCTTCTAAGAAATAACGAGTTTCCGAAATACCAGCAAATATTTTTTCACCCAATCTTGATGATACTTGGTGGTAATGATCAGTACACAAATCCCACTTGGCTCACCAAATTTTGTTCTTCTACGTTGACGCGTTCGTCTACAGTAGCAGTTTTTATATTTAGGTTTCACTCTGTTCTCTCCTATATTGATAGGAGAATTTGGAACTCTAAATCCAACATGGTTTGTAGTAGCTCTTTGAAACATGACAAAACAAAGGAGTTCTCAGTTTTTTCTCTATGGTTTGTTTCCTCTTCAAGTAGTCCTAGGCACAGACTGTGGCAAAGCACTTTCATTGAGAGGGGTTGCCAAGCTTCTAAGAAAGAACGAGTTTCCGAATTACCAGCAAATATTTTTTCACCCAATCTTGATGATACTTGGTGGTAATGATTGGTACACAAATCTCACTTGACTCACCAAATTTTGTTCTTCTAGGTTGATGCGTTCGTTTACAGTAGCAGTTTTTATATTTAGGTTTCACTCTGTTCTCTCCTATATAGATAGATGTATTTGGAACTCTAAATCCAACATGGTTTGTAGTAGCTCTTTGAAACTTGACAAAATAACGGAGTTCTCAGTTCTGTCTCTATGATTTGTTTCTTCTTCAAGAAGCCCAAGGCACAGATCGTGGAAAAGCACTTTCATTTTAGGGGTTGCCAAGCTTCCAGGAGATTACGACTTTCTGAAATACCAGCAAATATTTTTTCACCCAATCTTGCTGATACTTGGTGGTAATCATCGGTACACAAATCCCACTTGACTCACCAAATTTTGTTCTTCTAGGTTGATGCGTTCATTTTCAGTCGCAGTTTTTATTTTTAGGTTTCACTCTGTTCTCTCCTATATAGATAGATGAATTTGGAACTCTAAATGCAACATGGTTTGTAGTAGCTCTTTGTAACTTGACAAAATAAAGGAGATCTCATTTGTGTCTCTGTGGTTTGTTTCCTCTTCAAGTCGCAATGCGACAGACTGTGGAAAAGCACTCTCAATGAGAGGGGTTGCCAAGCTTCTAAGAAATAACGAGTTTCTGAAATACCAGCAAATATTTTTTCACCCAATCTTGATGATACTTGGTGGTAAGGACAAGTTCACAAATCCCACTTGGCTCACCAAATTTTGTTCTTCTAGGTTGAAGCATTCGTCTACAGTAGCAGTTTTTGTTTTTAGGTTTCACTCTGTTCTCCTCTATATAGATAGATGAATTTGGAACACTAAATCCAACTTGGTTTGTAGTAGCTCCTTGAAACTTGACAAAATAAAGGAGTTCTCAGTTTTGTCTCTATGTTTTGTTTCCTCTTCAAGTAGCCCTAGGCACAGATGGTGGAAAAGCACTTTCATTGAGAGGGGTTGCCAAGATTCCAAGAAAATACGAGTTTCCGAAATACCAGCAAATATTTTTTCACCCGATCTTAATGATGCGTGGTGGTAATGACAAGTCCATAAATCCCACTTGGCTCACCAAATTTTGTTCTTGTAGGTTGAAGCGTTCGTTTACAGTAGCAGTATTCATTTTTAGTTTGCACTCTGTACTCTCCTATATTGATAGATGAATTTGGAACTCTAAATCCAACATGGTTTGTAGTAGCTCTTTGAATCTTGACAAAATAAAGGAGTTTTCACTTTTGTCTCTATGATTTGTTTTCGTTTCATGTAGCCCTAAGCAGAGACTGTGGAAAAGCACTTTCATTGAAAGGGATTGCCAAGTTTCCAAGAAATTACGAGTTTTCGAAATACCAGCAAATATTTTTTCACCCAATGATGATGATACTTGGTGGTAATGATCAGTACACAAATCCCACTTGGCTCACGAAATTTTGTTCTTCTGGGTTGAAGCGATTTTCTACAGTAGCAGTTTTTATATTTAGGTTTCATTCTGTTCTTTCGTATATAGAAAGATGAATTTGGAACTCTAAATCCAACATGGGTTATAGTGGCTCTTTGATACTTCACAAAATAAAGGAGTTTTCAGTTTTGTCTCAATGACTTGTTTCCGCTTCAAGTAGCCCTAAGCAGAGACTGTGGAAGAGCACTTTCATTGATGGGGGTTGCCAAGCTTCCAAAAAAATACGAGTTTCCGAAATAGCAGCAAATATTTTTTCACCCAATCTTGATGATACGTGGTGGTAATGACAAGTCCAAAAATCCCACTTTGCTCACCAAATTTTGTTCTTCTAGGTTGAAGCGTTCGTTTACAGTCGCAGTTTTTATTTTTAGGTTTCACTCTGTTCTCTCCTATATAGATAGATGAATTTGGAACTCTAAATCCAACATGTTTTGTAGTAGCTCTTTGAAACTTGACAAAATAAAGGAGTTCTCAGTTTTGTCTCTATGGTTTGTTTTTTCTTCAAGTAGCCCTAGGCACAGTCGGAGGAAATACACTTTCATTGAGAGGGGTAGCCAAGTTCTAAGAAATAACGAATATCCGAAATACCAGCAAATATTTTTTCTCCCAATGTTGATGATACTTGGTCGTAATGGTCAGTACACAAATCCCACTTGGCTCACCAAATTTTGTACTTCTAGGTTGAAGGGTTCGTCTACAGTAGCAGTTTTTATATTTAGGTTTCCCTCTGTTCTCTCCTATATAGATAGATGAATTTGGAACTCTAAATGCAACATGGTTTGCAGTAGCTCTTAGAAACTTGACAGAATAAAGAAGTTCTCAGTTTTGTCTCTATGGTTTGTTTACTCTTAAGGAAGCCCTAAGCAGAGACTGTGGAAAAGCACTTTCACTGAAAGGCTTTGCAAAGCTTCCAAGAAATTACGATTTTCCGAAATACCAGCAAATATTTTTTCACCCAATCTTGATGATACGTGGTGGTAATGACAAGTACACAAATCACACTTGGCTCAACAAACTTTGTTCTTCTTGATTTAAGCGTTCATCTACAGAAGCAGTTTTTATATTAAGTTTCACTCTGTTCTCTCCTATATAGACAGATGAGTTTGGAACTCTAAATCCAATATGGTTTGTAGTAGCTCTTTGAAACTTGACAAAATAAAGGAGTTCTCAGTTTTGTCTGTATGATTTGTTTCCCCTTCAAGTTGCCCTAAGCAGAGGCTGTGGAAAAGCACTTTCATTGAGAGGGGTTGCCAAGCTTCCAAGAAATTACGAGTTTCCGAAATACCAGCAAATATTTTTTCACCCACTATTCATGATACTTGGTGGTATGGATCGGTACACAAATCCCACTTGGCTCACCAAATTTTGTTCTGCTAGGTTGAAGGGTTATCTACAGTAGCAGTTTTTATATTTTGGTTCCACACTGTTCTCTGCTATATAGATAGATGAATTTGGAACTCTAAATACAACATGGTTTGCAGTAGCTCTTTGAAACTTGACAAAATAAACTATTTCTCAGTTTTGTCTCTATGTTTTTTTTTTCCTCTTCAAGTAGTCCTAGGCACAGACTGTGGAAAAGCACTTTCATTGAGAGGAGTTGCCAAGCTCTAAGAAATAACGAGTTTCCGATATACCAGCAAATATTTTTTCACCCAATATTCATGATACTTGGTGGTATTGATCGGTACGAAATCCCACTTGGCTCACCAAATTTTGCTCTGCTAGGTTGAAGCGTTCGTCTACAGTAGCAGTATTTATATTTACGTTTCACTCTGTTCTCTGCTATATAGATAGATGAATCTGGAACTCTAAATCCAACATATTTTGTAGTAGCTCTTTGAAACTTGACAAAATAAAGGAGTTCTCAGGTTTGTCTCTATGGTTTGTTTCCTCTTCAAGTAACCCTAGCCACAGACGGTGGAAAAGCACTTTCATTGAGAGGGTTTGCCAAGCTTCTAAGAAATAACGAGTTTCCGAAATACCAGCAAATATTTTTTCACCGAATCTTGATGATACTTGGTTGTAATGATCGGTACACAAATCCCACTTGACTCAGAAAATTTTGTTCTTCTAGGTTGAAGCGTTCGTCTACTGTAGCAGTTTTTATATTTAGGTTTCCCACTGTTCTCTCCTATATAGATAGATGAATTTGGAACTCTAAATCCAACATGATTTGTAGTAGCTCTTTGAAACTTGGCAAAATAAAGGAGGTCTCAGTTTTGTCTCTAGATTTGTTTCTGCTTCAAGTAGCCCTGGCACAGACTGTGGAAAAGCACTTTCATTGAGAGGGGTTGCCAAGCCCCAAGAAATTACGAGTTTCCGAAATACCAGCAAATATTTTTTCACCCAATCTTGATGATACTTGGTGTTAATGATCAGTACACAAATCCCACTTGGCTCACCGAATTTTCATCTTCTAGGTTGAAGCGTTCGTCTACAGTAGCAGTTTTTATTTTTAGGTTTCACTCTGTTCTCTGCTATATAGATAGATGAATTTGGAACTCGAAATCCAACATGGTTTGCAGTAGCTCTTTGAAACTTGACAAAATAAAGTAGTTCTCAGTTTTGTCTCTATGTTTTGTTTCCTCTTCAAGTAGTCCTAGGCACAGACTGTGGAAAAGCACTTTCATTGAGATGTGTTGCCAAGCTTCTAAGAAATAACGAGTTTCCGAAATACCAGCAAATATTTTTTAACCGAATCTTGATGATACTTGGTGGTAATGATCAGTACACAAATCCCACTTGGCTCACCAAATTTTGTTCTTCTAGGTTGAAGCGTTCGTTTACAGTAGCAGTTTTTATTTTTAGGTTTCACTCTGTTCTCTCCTATATAGATAGATGAATTTGGAACTCTAAATCAAACATGGTTTGTAGTAGCTCTTTGAAACTTGACAAAATAAAGGAGTTCTCAGTTTTGTCTCTATGGATGTTTCCTCTTCAAGTAGCCCTAGGCACTGACTGTGGAAATGCACTTTCATTGAGAGGGGTTGCCAAGCTTCTAAGAAATAACAAGTTTCCGAAATACCAGCAAATATTTTTTCACCCAATCTTGATGATACTTGGTGGTGATGATCGGTACACAAATCCAACTTGGCTTACCAAATTTTGTTCTTCTAGGTTGAAGCGTTCGTCTACAGTATCCGTTTTTATATTTAGGTTTCACTCTGTTGTCTCCTATATAGATAGATGAATTTGGAACTCTAAATCCAATATGGTTTGTTGTAGCTCTTTGAAACTTGACAAAATAAAGGAGTTCTCAGTTTTGTTTCTATGATTTGTTTCTGCTTCAAGTAGCCCTAAGCAGAGACTGTGGAAAAGCACTTTTATTGAGAGGGATTGCCAAGCTTCCAAGGAATTTCGAGTTTCCGAAATACCAGCAAATATTTTTTCACCCAATATTCATGATACTTGGTGGTATTGATCGGTACACAAATCCCACCTGTCTCCCCAAATTTTGTTCTTCTAGGTTGATGCGTTCATCTACTGTAGCAGTTTTTATATTTAGGTTTCCCTCTGTTCTTTCCCATATAGATAGATGAATTTGGAACTCTAAATCCAACATGGTTTGCAGTAGCTCTTTGAAACTTGACAAAATACGGTAGTTCTCAGTTTTGTCTCTATGTTTTGTTTCCTCTTCAAGTAGTCCTAGGAACAGACTGTGGAAAAGCACTTTCATTGAGAGGGGTTGCCAAGCTTCTAAGAAATAACGAGTTTCCGAAATACCAACAAATATTTTTTCAATGAATCTTGATGATACTTGGTGGTAATGATCAGTACACAAATCCCACTTGGCTCACCAAATTTTGTTCTTCTAGGTTGAAGCGTTCGTTTACAGTAGCAGTTTATATTTTTAGGTTTCACTCTGTTCTCTGCTATATAGATAAATGAATTTGGAACTCTAAATCCAACATGGTTTGTAGCAGCTCTTTGAAACTTGACAAAATAAGGTAGTTCTCAGTATTGTCTCTATGTTTTGTTTCATCTTCAAGTGGTCCTAGGCACAGAATGTGGAAAAGCACTTTCATTGAGAGGGTTTGCCAAACTTCTAAGAAATAACGAGTTTCCGAATTACCAGCAAATATTTTTTCACCCAATCTTGATGATACTTGGTGGTGAAGATCGGTACACAAATCCCACTTGGCTCACCAAATATTGTTCTTCTAGGTTGAAGCGTTACTCTACTGTAGCAGTTTTTATATTTAGGTTTCCCTCTGTTCTCTCCTATATAGATAGATGAATTTGGAACTCTAAATCCAACATGGTTTGCAGTAGCTCTTTGAAACTTGACAAAATAAAGTAGTTCTCAGTTTTGTCTCTATGTTTTGTTTCCTCTTCATGTAGACCTAGGCACAGACTGTGGAAAAGCACTTTCATTGAGAAGGGTTGCCAAGCTTCTAAGAAATAACGAGTTTCCGAAATACCAGCAAATATTTTTTTAACCAATCTTGATAATACTTGGTGGTAATGATTAGTACACAAATCCCATTTGGCTCACCAAATTTTGTTCTTCTAGGTTGAAGCGCTCGTTTACAGTAGCAGTTTTTATTTTTAGGTTTCACTCTGTTCTCTCCTGTATAGATAGATGAATTTTGGAACTCTAAATCCAACATGGTTTGCAGTAGCTCTTTGAAACTTGACAAAATAAAGTAGTTCTCAGTTTTGTCTCTATGTTTTGCTTCCTCTTCAAGTAGCCATAGGCACAGACTGTGGAATAGCACATTCACAGTGAGGGGTTGCCAAGCTTCTAAGAAATAACGAATTTCCGAAATACCAACAAATATATTTTCAATGAATCCTGATGATACTTGGTGGTAATGATCAGTACACAAATCCCACGTGGCTCAACAAATTTTGTTCTTCTAGGATGAAGCGTTCGTTTACAGTAGCAGTTTTTATTTTTAGGTTTCACTCTGTTCTCTGCTATATAGATAGATGAATTTGGAACTCTAAATCCAACATGGTTTGTAGTAGCTCTTTGAAACTTGACAAAGTAAAGGAGTTCTCAGTTTTGTCTCTATGATTTGTTTCCGCTTCATGTAGCCCTAAGCAGAGACTGCGGAAAAGCACTTTCATTGAAAGGGTTTGCCAAGCTTCCAAGAAATTACAAGTTTCTGAAATACCAGCAAATAATTTTTCACCCAAGGTTGATGATACGTGGTGGTAATGATCGGTACACAAATCACTCTTGGCTCACCAAATTTTGTTCTTCTAGGTTGAAGCGTTCGTCTACAGTCACAGTTTTTATATTTAGGTTTCACTCTGTTCTCTGCTATATAGATAGATGAATTTGGAACTCTAAATCCAACATGGTTTGTAGTAGCTCTTTGAAACTTGACAAAATAGACGAATACTCAGTTTTGTCTCTATGGTTTGTTTCCTCTGCAAATAGCCGTAGGCACAGACGGTGGAAAACCAATTTCATTGAGAGCGGTTGCCAAACTTCTAAGAAATAACGATTTTCCGAAATACCAGCAAATATTTTTTCACCCAATGTTGATGATAATTGCTGGTACTGATCAGTACACAAATCCCACTTGGCTCACCAAATTTTGTTCTTCTAGGTTGAAGCGCTCGTCTACTGTAGCAGTTTTTATTTTCAGGTTTCACTCTGTTAGCTCCTATATAGACAGATGAATTTGTAACTCTAAATCCAATATTGTTTGTAGTAGCTCTTTGAAACTTGACAAAATAAAGGAGTGCTCGGTTTTGACTCTATGGTTTGTTTCCGCTTCAAGTAGCCCTAAGCAGAGACTGTGGAAAAGCACTTTCATAGAGACGGGTTACCAAGCTTCCAAGAAATTACGAGTTTCCGAAATAACAACAAATATTTTTTCACCCAATATTCATAATACTTGGTGGTATTGATAGGTACACAAATCGCACTTGGCTCACCAAATTTTGTTCTGCTCGTTTGAAGCGTTCGTCTTCAGTAGCAGTTTTTATATTTAGGTTTCACTCTGTTCTCTCCTATATAGATAGATGAATTTGGAACTCTAAATCCAACATGGTTTGTAGTACTCTTTGAAACTTGACGAAATAAAGGAGTTCTCAGGTTTGTCTCTATGGTTTGTTTCCTCTTCAAGTAGCCCTAGGCACAGACGGTCGAAAAGCACTTTCATTGAGAGGGTTTGCCAAGCTTCTAAGAAATAACGAGTTTCCAAAATACCAGCAAATATTTTTTCACCCAATGTTGATGATACTTGGTGGTAATGATCAGTACACAATCCCACTTGGCTCACCAAATTTTGTTCTACTAGGTTGAAGCGTTCGTCTACTGTAACTGTTTTTATATTTTGGTTTCCCTCTGTTCTCTCCTATATAGATAGATGAAATTGGAACTCTAAATACAACATGGTTTGCAGTAGCTCTTTGAAACTTGACAAAATAAAGTAGTTCTCAGTTTTGTCTCTATGTTTTTTTTTTCCTCTTCAAGTAGTCCTAGGCACAGACTGTGGAAAAGCACTTACATTTAGAGGGGTTGCCAAGCTCTAAGAAATAGCGAGCTTCCGAAATACCAGCAAATATTTTTTCACCCAATATTCATGATACTTGGTGGTATTGATCGGTACACAAATCCCACTTGGCTCACCCACTTTTGTTCTGCTAGGTTGAAGCGTTCGTCTACAGTAGCAGTATTTATATTTACGTTTCACTCTGTTCTCTGCTATATAGATAGATGAATTTGGAACTCTAAATCCAACATATTTTGTAGTAGCTCTTTGAAACTTGACAAAATAAAGGAGTTCTCAGGTTTGTCTCTATGGTTTGCTTCCTCTTCAAGTAACCCTAGTCACAGACGGTGGAAAAGCACTTTCATTGAGAGGGTTTGCCAAGCTTCTAAGAAATAACAAGTTTCCGAAATACCAGCAAATATTTTTTCACGCATTTTGATGATACTTGGTGGCAATGAACAGTACACAAATCACACTTGGCTCACCAAATTTTGTTCTTCAAGGTTGAAGCGTTCGTCTACTGCAGCAGTTTTTATATTTAGGTTTCCCTCTGTTCTCTCCTATATAGATAGATGAATTTGGAACTCTAAATCAAACATGGTTTGCAGTAGCTCCTTGAAACTTGAGAAAATATGGAAGTTCTCAGTTTTGTCTCTATGTTTTGTTTCCTCTTCAAGTAGTCCTAGGCACAGACTGTGGAAAAGCACTTTCATTGAGAGGGGTTGCCAAGCTTCTAAGAAATAACGAGTTTCCGAAATACCAGCAAATATTTTTTCACCGAATCTTGATGATACTCGGTGGTAATGATCGGTACACAAATCCCACTTGACTCAGAAAATATTGTTCTTCTAGGTTGAAACGTTCGTCTACTGTAGCAGTTTTTATATTTAGGTTTCCCACTGTTCTCTCCTATATAGATAGATGAATTTGGAACTCTAAATCCAACATGGTTTGTAGTAGCTCTTTGAAACTTGGCAAAATAAAGGAGGTCTCAGTTTTGTCTCTATGATTTGTTTCCGCTTCAAGTAGCCCTGGCACAGACTGTGGAAAAGCACTTTCATTGAGAGGGGTTGCCAATCCCCAAGAAATAACGAGTTTCTGAAATACCAGCAAATATTTTTTCACCCAATCTTGATGATACTTGGTGTTAATGATCAGTACACAAATCCCACTTGGCTCACCAAATTTTCATCTTCTAGGTTGAAGCGTTCGTCTACAGTAGCAGTTTTTATGTTTAGGTTTCACTCTGTTCTCTGCTATATAGATAGATGAATTTGGAACTCGAAATCCAACATGGTTTGCAGTAGCTCTTTGAAACTTGACAACATAAAGTAGTTCTCAGTTTTGTCTCTATGTTTTGTTTCCTCTTCAAGTAGTCCTAGGCACAGACTGTGGAAAAGCACTTTCATTGAGATGTGTTGCCAAGCTTCTAAGAAATAACGAGTTTCCGAAATACCAGCAAATATTTTTTCACCGAATCTTGATGATACTTGGTGGTAATGATCATTACAGAAATCCCACTTGGCTCACCAAATTTTGTTCTTCTAGGTTGAAGCGTTCGTTTACAGTAGCAGTTTTTATTTTTAGGTTTCACTCTGTTCTCTGCTATATAGATAAATGAATTTGGAACTCTAAATCCAACATGGTTTGTAGTAGCTCTTTGAAACTTGACAAAGTAAGGTAGTTCTCAGTATTGTCTCTATGTTTTGTTTCATCTTCAAGTTGTCCTAGGCACAGACTGTTGAAAAGCACTCTCATTGAGAGGGGTTGCCAAGCTTCTAAGAAATAATGAGTTTCCGAAATACCAGCAAATATTTTTTCACCCAATCTTGATGATACTTGGTGGTGAAGATCGGTACACAAATCCCACGTGGCTCACCAAATTTTGTTCTTCTAGGTTGAAGCGTTCCTCTACTGTAGCAGTTTTTATATTTAGGTTTCCCTCTGTTCTCTCCTATGTAGATAGATGAATTTGGAACTCTAAATCCAACATGGTTTGCAGTAGCTCTTTGAAACTTGACAAAATAAAGTAGTTCTCAGTTTTGTCTCTATGTTTTGTTTCCTCTTCAAGTAGACCTAGGCACAGACTGTGGAAAAGCACTTTCATTGAGAAGGGTTGCCAAGCTTCTAAGGAATAACGAGTTTCCGAAATACCAGCAAATATATTTTTAACCAATCTTGATGATACTTGGTGGTAATGATTAGTACACAAATCCCATTTGGCTCAACAAATTTTGTTCTTCTAGGTTGAATCGCTCGTTTACAGTAGCAGTTTTTATTTTTAGGTTTCACTCTGTTCTCTCCTATATAGATAGTAGAATTTGGAACTCTAAATCCAACATGGTTTGTAGTAGCTCTGTGAAACTTGACAAAATAAAGGAGTTCTCAGTTTTGTCTCTATGGATTGTTTCCTCTTCAAGTAGCCCTAGGCACTGACTGTAGAAATGCACTTTAATTGAGAGGGGTTGCCAAGCTTCTAAGAAATAACGAGTTTCCGAAATACCAGCAAATATTTTTTCACCCAATCTTGATGATACTTGGTGGTGATGATCGGTACACAAATCCCACTTGGCTCTCGAAATTTTGATCTTCTAGGTTGAAGCGTTCGTCTACAGTAGCAGTTTTTATATTTAGGTTTCACTCTGTTCGCTCGTATATAGACAGATGAATTTGGAACTCTAAATCCAATATGTTTGTAGTAGCTCTTTGAATCTTGACAAAATAAAGGAGTGCTCGGTTTTGTCTCTATGGTTTGTTTCCGCTTCAAGTAGCCCTAAGCAGAGACTGTGGAAAAGCTCTTTCATTGAGAGGGGTTACCAAGCTTCCAAGAAAATACGAGTTTCCGAAATACCAGCAAATATTTTTTCACCCAATATTCATGATACTTGGTGGTATTTAAAGGTACACAAATCGCACTTGGCTCACCAAATTTTGTTCTGCTCGGTTGAAGCGTTCGTCTACAGTAGCAGTTTTTATATTTAGGTTTCACTCTGTTCTCTCCTATATAGATAGGTGAATTTGGAACTCTAAATCCAACATGGTTTGTAGTACTCTTTGAAAGTTGACGAAATGAAGGAGTTCTCAGGTTTGTCTCTATGGTTTGTTTCCTCTTCAAGTCGCCCTAGGCAAAGACGGTGGAAAAGCACTTTCATTGAGAGGGTTTGCCAAGCTTCTAAGAAATAACGAGTTTCCGAAATACCAGCAAATATTTTTTCACCCAATGTTGATGATACTTGGTGGTAATGATCAGTACACAAATCCCACTTGGCTCACCAAATTTTGTTCTTCTAGGTTGAAGTGTTCGTTTACAGTCGCAGTTTTTATTTTTAGGTTTCCCTCTGTTCTCTCCTATGTAGATAGATGAATATGGAATTCTAAATCCAACATGGTTTGTAGTAGCTCTTCGAAACTTGAAAAAATAAACGAGTTGTCAGTTTTGTGTCTATGGATTGTTTTCTCTTCAAGTAGCCCTAGGCACAGACTGTGGAAAAGCATTTTAATTGAGAGGGGTTGCCAAGCTTCTAAAAAGATAACAAGTTTCTGAAATACCAGCAAATATGTTTTCACCCAATCTTGATGATACTTGGTGGTAATGATCGATACACAAATCCCACTTGACTCACCAAATGTTGTTCTTCTAGTTTGAAGCGTTCATTTACAGTAGCAGTTTATATTTTTAGGTTCCCTCTGTTCTCTCCTATATAAATAGATGAATTTGGAACTCTAAATACAATATGGTTTGTAGTAGCTCTTTGAAACTTGACAAAATAAAGGAGTTCTCAGTTTTTTCCCTATATTTGTTTCCGCTTCAAGTAGCCCTAAGCAGAGACTGTGAAAAAGCACTTTCATTGAAAGGGGTTGCTAAGCTTCCAAGAAATAACGAGTTACCGAAATACCAGCAAATATTTTTTCGCCCAATCTTGATGATACTTGGTGGTAATGATCGGTACATAAATCCCACTTGGCTCACCAAATTTTGTTCTTCTAGGTTGAAGCGTTCCTCTACAGTAGCAGTTTTTATATTTAGGTTTCACTATGTTCTCTCATATATAGATAGATGAATTTGGAACTCTAAATCCAACAAGGTTTGTAGTAGCTCTTTGAAACTTGACAAAATAAAGGAGATCTCAGTTTTCCCTCTATGGTTTGTTTCCTCTTCAATAGCCCTAGTCACAGACGGTGGAAAAGCACTTTCATTGAGAGGGGTTGCCAAGCTTCTTTGAAATAACGAGTTTCCGAAATACCAGCAAATATTTTTTCACCGAATCTTGATGATACTTGGTGGTAAATATCAGTACACAAATCCCACTTGGCTCACCAAATTTTGTTCTTCTGGGTTGAAGCGTTCATTTACAGTAGCAGTTTTTATTTTTAGGTTTCACTCTGTTCTCTCCTCTATAGATAGATGAATTTGGAACTCTAAATCCAACATGGTTTGTAGTAGCTCTTTGAAACTTGACAAAATAAAGGAGTTCTTAGTTTTGTCTCTATGGATTGTTTCCTCTTCAAGGAGCCCTAGGCACTGACTGTGGAAAAGCACTTTCATTGAGAGGGGTTGCCAAGCTTCCAAGAAATTACGAGTTTCCCAATTACCTGCAAATATCCTTTCACCCAAATTGATGATACTAGGTGGTAATGTTCGGTACACAAATCCCTCTTGACTCACCAATATTTTGTTCTTCTTGATTGATGCGTTCGTTTACAGTAGCAGTTTTTATTTTTAGGTTTCACTCTGATCTCTGCTATATAGATAGATGAATTTGGAACTCTAAATCCAACATGGTTTGTAGTAGCTCTTTCAAACTTGACAAAATAAAGGATTTCTCAGTTTTGTCTCCATGGTTTGTTTCCTCTTCAAGTAGCCCTAGGCACAGACTGTGGAACAGCACTTTCATTGAGAGGGGTTGCAAAGTTTTTAAGAAATAACGAGTTTCCAAAATACCAACAAAAATTTTTTCACCCAATCTTGATGAAACTGGGTGGTGATGATCAGTACACAAATCCCACTGGCTCACCAAATTTTGTTCTTCTAGGTTGAAGCGTTCGTCTACAGTAGCAATTTTTATATTTAAGTTTCACTCTGTTCTCTCATATATAGATAGATGAATTTGGAACTCTGAATCCAACATGGTTTGTAGTAGCTCTTTGAAACTTGACAAAATAAAGGAGTTCTCAGTTTTGTCTCTATGATTTGTTTCCGCTTCATGTACCCGTAAGCAGAGACTGTGGAAAAGCACTTTCATTGAAAGGGGTTGCCAAGCTTCCAAGAAATTACGAGTTTCCGAAATACCAGCAAATATTTTTTCACTCAATGTTGATGATACGTGGTGGTAATGACAAGTACACAAATCCCACTTGGCTCACCAAATTTTGTTCTTCTAGGTTGAAGCGTTCGTCTACAGTAGCAGTTTTTATATTTAGGTTTCACTGTGTTCTCTGGTATATAGAAAGATTAATTTGGAACTCTAAATCCAACATGGTTTGTAGTGGCTCTCTGAAACTTGACAATATAAAGGAGTTTTCAGTTTTGTCTCAATGATTTGTTTCCGCTTCAAGTATCCCTAAGCAGAGACTGTGGAAGAGCACTTTCATTGATTGGTGTTGCCAAGCTTCCAAGAAAATACGACTTTCCGAAATACCAGCAAATATTTTTTCACCCAATCTTGATGATACTTGGTCGTAATGATCGGTTCACAAATCCCACTTGGCTCACCAAATTTTGTTCTTCTAGGTTGAAACGTTCCTCTACAGAAGCAGTTTTTATATTTAGGTTTCACTCTGTTCTCTGCTATACAGATAGATGAATTTGGAACTATAAATCCAACATGGTTTGTAGTACCTCTTTGAAAGTTGACAAAATAAAGGACTTCTCAGTTTTGTCTCTATGGGTTGTTTCCTCTTCAAGTAGCCCTAGGCGCAGACTGTGGAAAAGCACTTTCATTGAGAGCGGTTGCCAAGCTTCAAAGAAATAACGAGTTTCCGAAATACCAGCAAATATTTTTTCACCCAATGTTGATGATACGTGGTGGTAATGACAAGTACACAAATCCCACTTGGCTCACCAAATTTTGTTATTCTAGGTTGAAACGTTCGTTTACAGTAGCAGTTTTTATTTTTAGGTTTCACTCCATTCTCTCATATATAGATAGATGAATTTGGAACTCTAAATACAACATGGTTTGTAGTGGCTCTTTGAAAGTTGACAAAATAAAGGAGTTCTCAGTTTTGTCTCTATGGTTTGTTTCCAAATCAAGTAGCGCTGGAACAGACTGTGGAAAAGCACTTTCATTGAGAGGGGTTGCCAAGCTTCTAAGAAATAACGAGTTTCCGAAATACCAGCAAATATTTTTTCACCCAATGTTGATGATACTTGGTGGTAATGATCAGTACACAAATCCCACTTGGCTCACCAAATTTTGTTCTTCTAGGTTGAAGCGTTCGTCTACTGCAGCAGTTTATATATTTTGGTTTCCCTCTGTTCTCTCCTATATAGATAGATGAATTTGGAACTCTAAATCCAACATGGTTTGCAGTAGCTCTTTGAAAATTGACAAAATAAAGGAGTTCTCAGTTTTGTCTTTATGTTTTGTTTCCTCTTCAAGTAGCCATAGGCACAGACTGTGGAAAAGCACTTTCATTGAGAGGGGTTGCCAAGCTTCTAAGAAATAAAGGAGTTTCCGAAATACCAACAAATATTTTTTCAATGAATCTTGATGATACTTCGTGCTAATGATCAGTTCACAAATCCCACTGGCTCACCAAATTTTGTTCTTCTAGGATGAAGCGTTCGTTTACAGTAGCAGTTTTTATTTTTAGGTTTCACTCTGTTCTCTGCTATATAGATAGATGAATTTGGAACTCTAAATCCAACATGGTTTGTAGTAGCTCTTTGAAACTTGACAAAGTAAAGGAGTTCTCAGTTTTGTCTCTATGATTTGTTTCCGCTTCATGTAGACCTAAGCAGAGACTGCGGAAAAGCACTTTCATTGAAAGGGGTTGCCAAGCTTCCAAGAAATTACAAGTTTCTGAAATACCAGCAAATATTTTTTCACCCAAGGTTGATGATACGTGGTGGTAATGATCGGTACACAAATCACTCTTGGCTCACCAAATTTTGTTCTTCTAGGTTGAAGCGTTCGTCTACAGTCACAGTTTTTATATTTAGGTTTCACTCTGTTCTCTGCTATATAGATAGATGAATTTGGAACTCTAAATCCAACATGGTTTGTAGTAGCTCTTTGAAACTTGACAAAATAGACGAATTCTCAGTTTTGTCTCTATGGTTTGTTTCCTCTGCAAATAGCCATAGGCACAGACGGTAGAAAACCAATTTCATTGAGAGCGGTTGCCAAACTTCTAAGAAATAATGATTTTCCGAAATACCAGCAAATATTTTTTCACCCAATGTTGATGATAATTTGTGGTAATGATTAGTACACAAATCCCACTTGGCTCACCAAATTTTGTTCTTCTAGGTTGAAGTGTTCGTCTACTGTAGCAGTTTTTATTTTTAGGTTTCACTCTGTTCGCTCCTATATAGACAGATGAATTTGTAACTCTAAATCCAATATTGTTTGTAGTAGCTCTTTGAAACTTGACAAAATAAAGAAGTGCTCGGTTTTGACTCTATGGTTTGTTTCCGCTTCAAGTAGCCCTAAGCAGAGTCTGTGGAAAAGCACTTTCATAGAGACGGGTTACCAAGCTTCCAAGAAATTACGAGTTTCCGAAATACCAGCAAATATTTTTTCACCCAATATTCATGATGCTTGGTGGTATTGATAGGTACACAAATCGCACTTGGCTCACCAAATTTTGTTCTGCTCCGTTGAAGTGTTCGTCTACAGTAGCAGGTTTTATATATTTAGGTTTCACTCTGTTCTCTCCTATATAGATAAATGAATTTGGAACTCTAAATCCAACATGGTTTGTAGTACTCTTTGAAAGTTGACGAAATGAAGGAGTTCTCAGGTTTGTCTCTATGGTTTGTTTCCTCTTCAAGTCGCCCTAGGCAAAGACGGTGGAAAAGCACTTTCATTGAGAGGGTTTGCCAAGCTTCTAAGAAATAACGAGTTTCCGAAATACCAGCAAATATTTTTTCACCCAATGTTGATGATACTTGGTGGTAATGATCAGTACACAAATCCCACTTGGCTGACCAAATTTTGTTCTTCTAGGTTGAAGCGTTCGTCTACTGTAGCTGTTTTTATATTTTGGTTTCCCTCTGTTCTCTCCTATATAGATAGATGAATTTGGAACTCTAAATCCAACATGTTTTGCAGTAGCTCTTTGAAACTTGACAAAATAAAGTAGTTCTCACTTTTGACTCTATGTTTTGTTTCCTCTTCAAGTAGACCTAGGCACAGACTGTGGAAAAGCACTTTCTTTGAGAGGGGTTGCCAAGCTTCTAAGAAATAACGAGTTTCCGAAATACCAGCAATTATTTTTTCAATGAATCTTGATGATACTTGGTGGTAATGATCAGTACACAAATCCCACTTGGCTCACCAAATTTTGTTCTTCTAGGTTGAAGCGATCGTTTACAGTAGCAGTTTATATTTTTAGGTTTCACTCTGTTCTCTCCTCTATAGATAGATGAATTTGGAACTCTAAATCCAATATGGTTTGTAGTAGCTCTTTGAAACTTGACAAAATAAAGGAGTTCTCAGTTTTGTCTCTATGATTTTTTTCCGCTTCATGTAGCCCTAAGCAGAGACTGTGGAAAAGCACTTTCATTGAAAGGGGTTGCCAAGCTTCCAAGAAATTACAAGTTTCTGAAATACCAGCAAATATTTTTTCACCCAAGGTTGATGATACGTGGTGGTAATGATCGGTACACAAATCCCACTTGGCTCACCAAATTTTGTTTTTCTAGGTTGAAGCGTTCGTCTACAGTCACAGTTTTTATATTTAGGTTTCACTCTGTTCTCTGCTATATAGGTAGATGAATTTGGAACTCTAAATTCAACATGGTTTGTAGTAGCTCTTTGAAACTTGACAAAATAAAGGAGTTCTCAGTTTTGTCTCCATGGTTTGTTTCCTCTTCAAGTAGCCCTAGGCACAGACTGTTGAAAAGCACTTTCATTGAGGGGTGTTGCCAAGCTTCTAAGAAATAACGAGTTTCCGAAATACCAACAAATATTTTTTCACCCATTCTTGATGATACTGGGTGGTGATGATCAGTACACAAATCCCACTGGCTCACCAAATTTTGTTCTTCTAGGTTGAAGCGTTCGTCTGCAGTAGCAATTTTTATATGTAAGTTTCACTCTGTCTCTCGTATATAGAAAGATGAATTTGGAACTCTAAATCCAACATGGTTTGTAGTGGATCTTTACACTTGACAAAATAAAGGAGTTTTCAGTTTTGTCTCAATGATTTGTTTCCGCTTCAAGTAGCCCTATGCAGAGACTGTCGAAGAGCAATTTCATTGAAGGGGGTTGACAAGCTTCCAAGAAAATAGGAGTTTCCGAAATAGAAGCAAATATTTTTTCACCCAATCATGATGATATTGGTGGTAATGACAAGTCCACATATCCCACATTGCTCACCAAATTTTGTTCTTCTAGGTTGAAGCGTTCGTTTACAGTCGCAGTTTTTATTTTTAGGTTTCCCTCTGTTCTCTCCTATGTAGATAGATGAATATGGAATTCTAAATCCAACATGGTTTGTAGTAGCTCTTCGAAACTTGAAAAAATAAACGAGTTCTCAGTTTTGTGTCTATGGATTGTTTTCTCTTCAAGTAGCCCTAGGCACAGACTGTGGAAAAGCATTTTAATTGAGAGGGGTTGCCAAACTTCTAAAAAGATAACAACTTTCTGAAATACCAGCAAATATGTTTTCACCCAATCTTGATGATACTTGGTGGTAATGATCGATACACAAATCCCACTTGACTCACCAAATGTTGTTCTTCTAGATTGAAGCGTTCATTTACAGTAGCAGTTTATATTTTTAGGTTCCCTCTGTTCTCTCCTATATAAATAGATGAATTTGGAACTCTAAATACAATATGGTTTGTAGTAGCTCTTTGAAACTTGACAAAATAAAGGAGTTCTCAGTTTTTTCCCTATATTTGTTTCCGCTTCAAGTAGCCCTAAGCAGAGACTGTGAAAAAGCACTTTCATTGAAAGGGGTTGCTAAGCTTCCAAAAAATTACGAGTTACCGAAATACCAGCAAATATTTTTTCGCCCAATCTTGATGATACTTGGTGGTAATGATCGGTACATAAATCCCACTTGGCTCACCAAATTTTGTTCTTCTAGGTTGAAGCGTTCCTCTACAGTAGCAGTTTTTATATTTAGGTTTCACTATGTTCTCTCATATATAGATAGATGAATTTGGAATTCTAAATCCAACAAGGTCTGTAGTAGCTCTTTGAAACTTCACAAAATAAAGGAGATCTCAGTTTTCCCTCTATGGTTTGTTTCCTCTTCAATAGCCCTAGTCACAGACGGTGAAAAAGCACTTTCATTGAGAGGGGTTGCCAAGCTTCTTTGAAATAACGAGTTTCCGAAATACCAGCAAATATTTTTTCACCAAATCTTGATGATACTTGGTGGTAAATATCAGTACAGAAATCCCACTTGGCTCACCAAATTTTGTTCTTCTGGGTTGAAGCGTTCATTTACAATAGCAGTTTTTATTTTTAGGTTTCACTCTGTTCTCTCCTCTATAGATAGATGAATTTGGAACTCTAAATCCAACATGGTTTGTAGTAGCTCTTTGAAACTTGACAAACTAAAGGAGATCTTAGTTTTGTCTCTATGGATTGTTTCCTCTTCAAGGAGCCCTAGGCACTGACTGTGGAAAAGCACTTTCATTGAGAGGGGTTGCCAAGCTTCCAAGAAATTACGAGTTTCCGAAATACCTGCAAATATCTTTTCACCCAATCTTGATGATACTAGGTGGTAATGATCGGTACACAAATCCCTCTTGACTCACCAATATTTTGTTCTTCTTGATTGATGCGTTCGTTTACAGTAGCAGTTTTTATTTTTAGGTTTCCCTCTGTTCTCTCATATATAGATAGATGAATTTGGAACTCTAAATCCAACATGGTTTGTAGTAGCTCTTTCAAACTTGACAAAATAAAGGATTTCTCAGTTTTGTCTCCATGGTTTGTTTCCTCTTCAAGTAGCCCTAGGCACAGACTGTGGAACAGCACTTTCATTGAGAGGGGTTGCAAAGCTTCTAAGAAATAACGAGTTTCCAAAACACCAACAAAAATTTTTTCACCCAATCTTGATGAAACTGGGTGGTGATGATCAGTACACAAATCCCACTGGCTCACCAAATTTTGTTCTTCTAGGTTGAAGCGTTCGTCTACAGTAGCAATTTTTATATTTAAGTTTCATTCTGTTCTCTCATATATAGATAGATGAATTTGGAACTCTAAATCCAACATGGTTTGTAGTAGCTCTTTGAAACTTGACAAAATAAAGGAGTTCTCAGTTTTGTCACTATGATTTGTTTCCGCTTCATGTACCCCTAAGCAGAGACTGTGGAAAAGCACTTTCATTGAAAGGGGTTGCCAAGCTTCCAAGAAATTACGAGTTTCCGAAATACCAGCAAATATTTTTTCACTCAATGTTGATGATACGTGGTGGTAATGACAAGTACACAAATCCCACTTGGCTCACCAAATTTTGTTCTTCTAGGTTGAAGCGTTCGTCTACAGTAGCAGTTTTTATATTTAGGTTTCACTGTGTTCTCTGATATATAGAAAGATTAATTTGGAACTCTAAATCCAACATGGTTTGTAGTGGTCTCTGAAACTTGACAAAATAAAGGAGTTTTCAGTTTTGTCTCAATGATTTGTTTCCGCTTCTAGTATCCCTAAGCAGAGACTGTGGAAGAGCACTTTCATTGATGGGGGTTGCCAAGCTTCCATGAACATACAACTTTCCGAAATACCAGCAAATATTTTTTCACCCAATCTTGATGATACTTGGTCGTAATGATCGGTTCACAAATCCCACTTGGCTCACCAAATTTTGTTCTTCTAGGTTGAAACGTTCGTCTACAGTAGCAGTTTTTATATTTAGGTTTCACTCTGTTCTCTGCTATACAGATAGATGAATTTGGAACTATAAATCCAACATGGTTTGTAGTACCTCTTTGAAAGTTGACAAAATAAAGCAGTTCTCAGTTTTGTCTCTATGGGTTGTTTCCTCTTCAAGTAGCCCTAGGCGCAGACTGTGGAAAAGCACTTTCATTGAGAGCGGTTGCCAAGCTTCAAAGAAATAACGAGTTTCCGAAATACCCGCAAATATTTTTTCACCCAATGTTGATGATACGTGGTGGTAATGACAAGTACACAAATCCCACTTGGCTCACCAAATTTTGTTATTCTAGGTTGAAACGTTCGTTTACAGTAGCAGTTTTTATTTTTAGGTTTCACTCCGTTCTCTCATATATAGATAGATGAATTTGGAACTCTAAATCCAACATGGTTTGTAGTGGCTCTTTGAAAGTTGACAAAATAAAGGAGTTCTCAGTTTTGTCTCTATTTTTTGTTTCCAAATCAAGTAGCGCTGGAACAGACTGTGGAAAAGCACTTTGATTGAGAGGGGTTGCCAAGCTTCTAAGAAATAACGAGTTTCCGAAATGCCAGCAAATATTTTTTCACCAATGTTGATGATACGTGGTGGTAATGACAAGTACACAAATCCCACTTTGCTCACCAAATTTTGTTAATCTAGGTTAAAGCGTTCCTTAACAGTAGCAGTTTTCATTTTTAGGTTGCACTCTGTTCTCTCCTATATTGATTGATGAATTTGGAACTCTAAATCCAACATGGTTTGTAGTAGCTCTTTGAAACTTGACAAAATAAAGGAGTTCTCATTTTTGTCTCTTTGGTTTGTTTCCTCTTCAAGTAGCCCTAGGCACAGACGGTGGAAAAGCACTTTCATTCAGAGGGGTTGCCAAGCTTTCAAAAAATTACGAGTTTCCGAAATGCCAGCAAATATTTTTTAACCCAATGTTGATGATACGTGGTGGAAATGACAAGGACACAAATCCCACTTGGCTCACCTAATTTTGTTCTTCTAGGTTGAAGCGTTCGTTTACATTAGCAGTATTTATTTTTATGTTTCACTCTGTTCTCTGATATATAGATAGATGAATTTGGAACTCTAAATCCTACATGGTTTGTAGTTGCTCTTTGAAACTTGACAAAATAAATGAGTTCTCGGTTTTGTCTCTATGGGTTTTTTCCTCTTCAAGTAGCCCGAGGCACAGACGGTAGAAAAGCACTTTCATTAGAGGGGTTGCCAAGCTTCCAAGAAATTACGAGTTTCCGAAATACTAGCAAATATTTTTTCACCCAATCTTGACGTTACTTGCTGGTAATGATCGGTACAGAAATCCCTCTTGACTCACCAAATTTTGATCTTCTAGGTTGACGCGTTCGTTTTCAGTAGCAGTATTTATTTTTAGGTTTCACTCTGTTCTCTCCTATATAGATAGAAGAATTTCGAACTCTAAATCCAACATGGTTTGTAGTAGCTCTTTGAAACTTGACAAAATAAAGGAGATCTCAGTTTTGCCTCTATGATTTGTTTCCGCTTCAAGTAGCCCTAAGCAGACTGTGGAAAAGCACTTTCATTGATAGGGGTTGCCAAGCTTACAAGAAATTACGAGTTTCCGAAATACCAGCAAATATTTTTTCACCCAATCTTGATGATACTTGGTGGTAATGATCGGTCCACAAATCCCACTGGCTCACCAAATTTTGTTCTTCTAGGTTGAAGCGTTCCTCTACAGTAGCAGTTTTTATATTTAAGTTTCATTCTGTTCTCTCATATATAGATAGATGAATTTGGAACTCTAAATCCAACATGGTTTGTAGTAGCTCTTTGAAACTTGACAAAATAAAGGAGTTCTCAGTTTTGTCACTATGATTTGTTTCCGCTTCATGTACCCCTAAGCAGAGACTGTGGAAAAGCACTTTCATTGAAAGGGGTTGCCAAGCTTCCAAGAAATTACAAGTTTCCGAAATACCAGCAAATATTTTTTCACCCAATTTTGATGATACTTGGTGGTAATGATCGGTATACAAATCCCTCTTGACTCACCAAATATTGTTCTTCAAGGTTGATGCGTTCATTTTCAGTAGCAGTATTTTTTTTAGGTTTCACTCTGTGCTCTCCTATACAGATAGATGAATTTGGAACTCTAAATCCAACATGATTTGTAGTGGCTCTTTGAAACTTGACAAAAAAAAGGAGTTCTCAGTTTTGTCTCTATGGTTTGTTTCCTCTTCAAGTAGCCCTAGGCACATTCGGTTGAAAAGCACTTTCATTGAGAGGGGTTGCCAAGCTTCCAAGAAATTATGAGTTTCCGAAATACCAGCAAATATTTTTTCACCCAATCTTGATGTTACTTGGTGGTAATGATCGGTACAGAAATCCCTATTGCCTCACCAAATTTTGTTCTTCTAGGGTGATGCGTTCGTTTTCAGTAGCAGTATTTATTTTTAGGTTTCACTCTGTTCTCTCCTATATAGATAGATGAATTTGGAACTCTAAATCCATCATGGTTTGTAGTAGCTCTTTGAAACTTGACAAAATAAAGGAGTTCTCAGTTTTGTCTCTATGGTTTGTTTCCTCTTCAAGTAGCCCTAGGCACAGACGGTGGAAAAGCACTTTCATTGAGAGGGGTTGCCAAGCTTCTAAGAAATTACGAGTTTCCGAAATACCAGCAAATATTTTTTCACACAATATTGCTGTTACTAGGTGTTAATGATCGGTATAAAAATCCCTCTTGACTCACCTAATTTTGTTCTTCTAGGTTGATGCGTTCGTTTTCAGTAGCAGTATTTATTTTTAGGTTTCACTCTGTTCTCTCATATATTGATAGATGAATTTGGAACTCTAAATACAACATGGTTTTTGGTAGCTCTTTGAAACTTGACACAATAAAGGAGTTCTCAGTTTTGTCTCTATGGTTTGTTTCCTCTTCAAGTAGCCCTAGGCACAGACTGTGGAAAAGCACTTTCATTGAGAGGGGTTACCAAGCTTCTAAGAAATAACGGGTTTCCGTAATACCAGCAAATATTTTTTCACCCAATGTTGATGATACTTGGTGGTAATGATCAGTACACAAATCCCACTTGGCTCACCAAATTTTGTTCTTCTGGGTTGAAGCGTTCGTCTACAGTAGCAGTTTTTATATTTAGGTTTCACTCTGTTCTCTCGTATATAGAAAGATGAATTTTAGAACTCTAAATCCAACATGGTTTGTACTGGCTCTTTGAAACTTGACAAAATTAAGGAGTTTTCAGTTTTGTCTCAATGATTTGTTTCCGTTTCAAGTAGCCCTAAGCAGAGACTCTGGAAAAGCAATTTCATTGATGTGGGTTGCCAAGCTTCGAAGAAAATACGAGTTTGCGAAATAGCAGCAAATATTTTTTCACCGAAACTTGATGATACGTGGTGGTAATGACAAGTCCACAAATCCCACTTGACTCAAAATTTTGTTCTTCTACATTGAACCGTTTGTTTACAGTAGCGGTTTATATTTTTAGGTTCCCATTGTTCACTCCTATATAAATAGATGAATTTGGAACTCTAAATCAAACATGGTTTGTAGTAGCTCTTTGAAACTTGACAAAATAAAGGAGTTTCTCAGTTTTGTCTCTATGATTTTTTTCCGCTTCATGTAGCCCTAAGCAGAAACTGTGAAAAAGCACTTTCATTGAAAGGGGTTGCCAAGCTTCTAAGAAATTATGAGTATCCGAAATACCAGCAAATATTTTTTCACCCAATGCAGATCATACGTGGTGGTAATGACAAGTACACAGATTCCACTTGGCTCACCAAATTTTGTTCTTCTAGGTTGAAGCGTTCGTCTACAGTAGCAGTTTTTATTTTTAGGTTTCACTCTGTTCTCTCCTATATAGATAGATGAATTTGGAACTCTAAATCCATCATGGTTTGTAGTAGCTTTTTACAACTTGACAAAATAAAGGAGTTCTCAGTTTTGTCTCTATGGTTTGTTTCCTCTTCAAGAAGCCGTAGGCACAGACTGTGGAAAAGCACTTTCATTGAGAGGGTTTGCCAATCTTCTAAGAAATATCGAGTTTCAGATATACCAGCAAATATTTTTTCACCCAATGTTGATGGTACTTGGTGGTAATGATCAGTACACAAATCCCACTTGGCTCACCAAATTTTGTTCTTCTGGGTTGAAGCGTTCGTCTACAGTTGCAGTTTTTATATTTAGGTTTCACTCTGTTCTCTCGTATATAGAAAGATGAATTTTAGAACTCTAAATCCATCATGGTTTATAGTGGCTCTTTGAAACTTGACAAAATAAAGGAGTTTTCAGTTTTGTCTCAATGATTTGTTTCCGTTTCAAGTAGCCCTAAGCAGAGACTGTGGAAGAGCAATTTCATTGATGGGGGTTGCCAAGCTTCCAAGAAAATACGAGTTTCCGAAATAGCAGCAAATATTTTTTCACCGAAACTTGATGATACGTGGTGGTAATGACAAGTCCACAAATCCCACATTGCTCACCAAATTTTGTTCTTCTAGGTTGAAGCGTTCGTGTACAGTCACAGTTTTTATTTTTAGGTTTCACTCTGTTCTCTCCTATATAGATAGAAGAATTTGGAATTCTAAATCCAACATGGTTTGTAGTAGCTCTTTGAAACTTGACAAAATAAAGGAGTTCTCAGTTTTGTCTCCATGGTTTGTTTTTTCTTCTAGTAGCCCTAGGCACAGACGGTGGAAAAGTACTTTCATTGAGAGGGGTTTCCAAGCTTCTAAAAAATAACGAATTTCTGAAATACGAGCAAATATTTTTTTCTCCCAATGTTGATGATACTTGGTGGTAATGATCGGTACACAAATCCCACTTGGCTCACCAAATTTTGTTCTTCTAGGTTGAAGCGTTCATCTACAGTAGCAGTTTTTATATTTAGGTTTCCCTATGTTCTCTCTTATATAGATAGATGATTTTGGAAATCTAAATCCAACATGGTTTGTAGTAGCTCTTTGAAACTTTACAAAATAAAGAAGTTCTCAGTTTTGTCTCTATGGTTTGTTTCCTCTTCAAGTACCCATAAGCAGAGACTGTGGAAAAGCACTTTCATTGAAAGGCATTGCAAAGCTTCCAAGAAATTACGATTTTCCGAAATACCAACATATATTTTTTCACCCAATCTTGATGATACGTGGTAGTAATGACAAGTACACATATCCCACTTGGCTCAACAAATTTTGTTCTTCTAGGTTTAAGCGTTCGTCTACAGTAGCAGTTTTTATATTTAGGATTCACTCTGTTCTCTCCTATATAGATAGATGAATTTGGAGCTCTAAATCCAACATGGTTTGTTATAGCTCTTTGAAACTTGGCAAAATAAACAAGTTCTCAGTTTTGTCTATATGGATTGTTTTCTCTTCAAGTTGCCCTAGGCACAGACTGTGGAAAAGCACTTTCATTGAGAGGGGTTGCCAAGCTTCTAAGAAATAACGAGTTTCCGAAATACCTGCAAATATTTTTTCACCCAATCTTGAATATACTTGGTGGCAATGATCGGTACACAAATCCCACTTGACTCACCAAATTTTGTTCTTCTAGATTGAAGCGATTGTTTACAGTAGCAGTTTATATTTTTAGGTTCCCTCTGTTCTCTCATATATAAATAGATGAATTTGGAACTCTAAATCAAACATGGTTTGTAGTAGCTCTTTGAAACGTCACAAAATAAAGGAGTTCTCAGTTTTGTCCCTATGGTTTGTTTCCTCTTCAAGTAGCCCTAGGCACAGACTGTGGAAAAGCACTTTCATTGAGAGGGGTTGCCAAGTTTCTAAGAAATAACGGGTTTCCGTAATACCAGCAAATATTTTTTTACCCAATGTTGATGATACTTGGTGGTAATGATCAGTACACAAATCCCACTTGGCTCACCAAATTTTGTTCTTCTGGGTTGAAGCGTTCGTCTACAGTAGCAGTTTTTATATTTAGGTTTCACTCTGTTCTCTCGTATATAGAAAGATAAATTTTAGAACTCTAAATCCAACATGGTTTGTACTGGCTCTTTGAAACTTGACAAAATAAAGGAGTTTTCAGTTTTGTCTCAATGATTTGTTTCCGTTTCAAGTAGCCCTAAGCAGAGACTCTGGAAAAGCAATTTCATTGATGTGGGTTGCCAAGCTTCGAAGAAAATACGAGTTTGCGAAATAGCAGCAAATATTTTTTCACCGAAACTTGATGATACGTGGTGGTAATGACAAGTCCACAAATCCCACTTGACTCAAAATTTTGTTCTTCTACATTGAACCGTTTGTTTACAGTAGCGGTTTATATTTTTAGGTTCCCATTGTTCACTCCTATATAAATAGATGAATTTGGAACTCTAAATCAAACATGGTTTGTAGTAGCTCTTTGAAACTTGACAAAATAAAGGAGTTTCTCAGTTTTGTCTCTATGATTTTTTTCCGCTTCATGTAGCCCTAAGCAGAAACTGTGAAAAAGCACTTTCATTGAAAGGGGTTGCCAAGCTTCTAAGAAATTATGAGTATCCGAAATACCAGCAAATATTTTTTCACCCAATGTAGATCATACGTGGTGGTAATGACAAGTACACAAATTCCACTTGGCTCACCAAATTTTGTTCTTCTAGGTAGAAGCGTTCGTCTACAGTAGCAGTTTTTATTTTTAGGTTTCACTCTGTTCTCTCCTATATAGATAGATGAATTTGGAACTCTAAATCCAACATGGTTTGTAGTAGCTTTTTACAACTTGACAAAATAAAGGAGTTCTCAGTTTTGTCTCTATGGTTTGTTTCCTCTTCAAGTAGCCCTAGGCACAGAGTGTGGAAAAGCACTTTCATTGAGAGGGTTTGCCAAGCTTCTAAGAAATATCGAGTTTCAGATATACCAGCAAATATTTTTTCACCCAATGTTGATGGTACTTGGTGGTAATGATCGGTACACAAATCCCACTTGACACACCAAATTTTGTTCTTCTAGGTTGATGCGTTCGTTTTCAGTAGCAGTTTTTATTTTTAGGTTTCACTCTGTTCTCTCCTATATAGATAGATGAATTTGGAACTCTAAATACAAAATGGTTTGTAGTAGCTCTTTGAATCTTGACAAAATAAAGGAGTTCTCAGTTTTGTCTCTATGGTTTGTTTCCTCTTCTAGTAGCCCTAGGCACAGACTGTGGAAAAGCACTTTCATTGAAAGGGGTTGCCAAGCTTCCAAGAAATAACAAGATAACGAAATACCAGCAAATAGTTTTTCACCCAATCTTGATGATACTTGGGGGTAATGATTGGTATACAAATCCCACTTGACTCACCAAATTTTGTTCTTCTAGTTTGAAGCGTTTGTTTACAGTAGCAGTTTACATTTTTAGGTTTCACTCTGTTCTCTCCTATATAGATAAATGAATTTGGAACTCTAAATACAACATGGTTTGTAGGAGCTCGTTGATACTTAACAAAATAAAGGAGTTCTCAGTTTTGTATCTATGGTTTTTTTCCTATTCAAGTAGCCCTAGGCACAGACTGTGGAAAAGCACTTTCATTGAGAGGGATTGCCAAGCCTCTAAGAAATAACGAGTTTCTGAAATACCAGCAAATATTATTTCACCCAATCTTGATGATACTCGGTGGTAATGATCAGTACACAAATCGCATTTGGCTCACCAAATTTTGTTCTTTTAGGTTGAAGCGTTCGTCTACAGTAGCAGTTTTTATATTGAGATCTCACTCTGTTCTCTTCTATATAAATAGACGAATTTGGAACTCTAAATCCAACATGGTTTGTAGTAGCTCTTTTAAACTTGACAAAATAAAGGAGGTCTCAGTTTTGTCTCCATGGTTTGTTTCCTTTTCAAGTATCCCATTCACAGACTGTGGAAAAGCACTGTCATAGAGAGGTGTTGACAAGCTTCTGAGAAATAACGAGTTTCTGAAATACCAGCAAATATTTTTTCACCCAATCTTGATGATACTTGGTGGAAATAATCAGTACACAAATCCCACTTGGCTCACCAAATTTTGTTCTTCTAGGATTACGCGTTCGTCTACAGTAGCAGTTTTAATATTTAGGTTTCCCTATGTTCTCTCCTATATAGATAGATGAATTTGGAACTCTAAATCCAACATGGTTTGTAGTAGCTCCTTGAAACTTGACAAAAAAAACGTAGTTCTCAGTTTTGTCTCTATGGTTTGTTTCCTCTTCAAGTAGCCCTAGGAACAGACTGTGGAAAAGCAATTTCATTGAAAGGGGTAGCCAATCTTCCAAGAAATATCAAGTTTCCAAAATACCAGCAAATATTTTTTCACCCAATCTTGATGATACTTGGTGGCAATGATCAGTACACAAATCCCACTTCGCTCACCAAATTTTGTTCTTCTAGTTTGAAGCGTTCATCTACAGTAGCAGAATTTATATTTAGGTTTCCCTCTATTCTCTCCTATATAGATAGATGAATTTGGAACTCTAAATTCAACATGGTTTTTTGTAGCTCTTTGAAACTTGACAAAAAAAGTAGTTCTCTGTTTTGTCTCTATGGTTTGTTTCCTCTTCAAGATGCCCTAAGCAGAGACTGTGGAAAAGCACTTTCATTTAAAGGGGTTGCCAAGCTTCCAAGAAATTACGAGTTTTCAAAATACCAGCAAATATTTTTTCACCCAATCTTGATGACACGTGGTGGTAATGACAGGTACTCAAATCTCACTTGGCTCACCAAATTTTGTTCTTCTAGGTTGAAGCGTTCGTTTACAGTAGCATCTTTTATTTTTAGGTTTCACTCTGTTCTCTCCTATATAGATAGATGAATTTGGAAGTCTAAATCCAACATGGTTTGTAGTAGCTCTTTGAAACTTGACAAAATAAAGGAGTTTTCAGGTTTGTCTCTATGCTTTGTTTCCTCTTGAAGTAGCCCTAGGCACAGACTGTGGAAAAGCACTTTCATTGAGAGGGGTTGCCAAGCTTCTAAGAAATAACGAGTTTTGGAAATACCAGAAAATATTTTTTCACCCAATCTTGATGATACATGGTGGCAATGACAAGTGCACAAATCCCACATGGTTCTCCAAATTTTGTTCATCTAGGTTGAAGCGTTCGTCTACAGTAGCAGTTTTTATATTTAGGATTCACTCTGTTCTCTTCTATATAGATAGATGAATTTGGAACTCTAAATCCAACATGGTTTGTATTAGCTCTTTGAAAATTGACAAAATAAAGGAGTTCTCAGTTTTGTCTCTATGGTTTGTTTCCTTTTCAAGTAGCCCTAACCACAGACTGTGGAATAGCACTTTCATTGAGAGGGGTTGCCAAGCTTCTAAGAAATAACGAGTTTCCGAAATACCAGCAAATATTTTTTCATCCAAACTTGATGATACTTGGTGGTAATGATCTGTACAGAAATCCCTCTTGGCTCACCAAATTTTGTTCTTCTAGGTTGAAGCGTTCGTCTACAATAAGAGTTCTTATATTTGGTTTCCCTCTGTACTCTCCTATATAGATAGATGAATTTGGCACTCTACATCCAACATGGTTTGTAGTAGCTCTTTGAAACTTGACAAAATAAAGTAGTTCTCAGTTTTGTCTCTATTATTTGTTTCCTCTTCAAAGAGGCCTAGGCAAAGACTGTGGAAAAGCACTATCATTTTAAGGGGTTGCAAAGCTTCTAAGGAATAACTAGTTTCCGAAATACCAGGAAATATTTTTCACTCAATCTTGAAGATACTTGGTGGTAATGATCAGTACACAAATCCCACTTTACTCACCAAATTTTGTTCTTCTAATTTGAATGGTTCGTTTACAGTAGCAGTTTATATTTTTAGGTTTCCCTCTGTTCTCTCCTATATAGATAGATGAATTTGAAATTCTAAATACAATATGGTTTGTAGTAGCCTTTTGAAACTTGACAAAAAAAGTAGTTCCCAGTTTTGTCTCTATGGTTTGTTTCCTCTTCAAGTAGCCCTACACGGAGACTGTGGAAAGCACTTTCATTGAAAGGGGTTGCCAAGCTTCCAAGAGATTAGGAGTTCCGAAATACCAGCAAATATTTTTCACCCAATCTTGAAGTTACTTGGTGGTAATGATGAGAACACAAATCCCACGTGGCTCACCAAATTTGTTCTTCTAGGTTGAAGCGTTCGTCTACAGTAGCAGTTTTAATATTTAGGTTTCACTCTGTTCTCTTCTATGTAGATAGTTGATTTTGGAACTCTAAATCCAACATGGTTTGTAGTAGCTCTATGAAACTTGACAAAATAAAGTAGTTCTCCGTTTTGTCTCTATGGTTTGTTTCCTCCTCAAGTAGCCCTAGGAAGAGACTGTGGAAAAGCACTTTCATTGAAAGGGGTTGCCAAGCTTCCAAGAAATTACGAGTTTCCGAAATACCAGCAAGTATTTTTTCAGGAAATCTTGATGATACCTGGTGGTAATAACAAATACACAAATCGCACTTGGCTCACCACATTTTGTTCTTCTAGGTTGAAGCGTTCATTTACATTACCAGTTTATATTTTTAGGTTTCTCTCTGTTCTCTCCTATATAGATAGATGGATTTGGAACTCTAAATCCAACATGGTTTGTAGTAGCTTCTTGAATCTTGACAAAATAAAGGAGTTTTCAGTTTTGTCTCTATGGTTTGTTTCCTTTCAAGTAGCCCTACGCAGATACTGTGGAAAAGCACTTTGATTGAAAGTGGTTGCCAAGCATCCAAGAAATTACGAGTCCGAAATACGAGCAAATATTTTTTCACCAAATCTTGATGATACCTGGTGGTAATGACAAGTACACAAAGCCCACTTGGCTCACCGAATTTCGATCTTCTAGGTTGAACCTTTCGTTTACAGTAGCAGTTTTTATTTTTAGGTTTCACTCTGTTCTCTCCTATATAGATAGATGAATTTGGAACTCTAAATCCAACATGGTGTGTAGTAGCTTTTTGAATCTTGACAAAATAAAGGAGTTCTCAGTTTTGTCTCTATGGTTTGTTTCTTCTTCACGTAGCCCTAGGCACAGACTGTGGAAAAGCACTTTCATTTTAAGGAGATGCCAAGCTTCTAAGGAATAACGAGTTTCCGAAATACCAAGAAATATTTTATCACCCAATCTTGATGATTCTTGGTGGTAATGATCAGTACACAAATCCCACTTGGCTCACCAAATTTCGTTCTTCTAGGTTGAAGCATTCGTCTACAGTAGCAGTTTTAATATTTAGGTTTCCCTCTGTTCTCTATATGTAGATAGATGAATTTAGAACTCTAAACCCAACATGGTTTGTAGTAGCTCTTTGAAACTTGACAAAATACAGGAGTTCTCAGTTTTGTCTCTATGGTTTGTTTCCTCTTCAAGTAGCCCTAGGCATAGACTGTGGAAAAGCACTTTCATTGAAAGGGGTTGCCAAGCTTCCAAGAAATAATGACTTTTCGAAATAACAGCAAATATTTTTTTACCCAAACTTGATGATATTTGGTGGTAATGATCGGTACACATTTCCCACTTGGGTCGCAAAATTTTGTTCTTCTAGTTTGAAGCGTTCGTTTACAGTAGCAGTTTATGTTTTTAGGTTTCCCTGTGTTCTCTCCTATATAGATAGATGATTTTGCAACACTAAATCCAACATGGTGTGTAGTAGCTTTTTGAATCTTGACAAAATAAAGGAGTTCTCAGTTATGTCTCTATGGTTTGTTTTCTCTTCAAGTAGCCCTAAGCAGAGACAGTGGAAAAGCACTTTCATTGAAAGAGGTTGTCAAGTTTCCAAGAAATAACGAGTTTCCGAAATACCAGCAAATATTTTTTCACCAAATCTTGATGTTACCTGGTGGTAATGACAAGTACACAAAGCCCACTTGGCTCACCAAATTGTGTTCTTCTAGGTTGAAGCATTCGTCTACAGTAGCAATTTTCATATGTAGGTTTCACTCTGTTCTTTACTATATAGATAGATGAATTTGGCACTCTAAATCCAACATGGTTTGTAGTAGCTCTTTGAAACTTGACAAAATAAAGGAGTTCTCAGTTTTGTCTCTATGTTTTGTTTCCTCTTCAATAGCCCTAGGAACAGACTGTGGAAAAGCACTTTTATTGAGAGGGGTTTCCAAGCTTCTAGGAAATAATGAGTTTCCGAAATACCAGCAATTATTTTTTCACCCAATCTTGATGATACTTGGTGGTAATGATCAGTACACAAATCCCACGTTGCTCACCAAATTTGGTTCTTCTAGGTTGAAGCGTTCGATTACAGTAGCAGTTTTTATTTTTAGGTTTCACTCTGTTATCTCCTATATAGATAGATGAATTTGGAACTCTAAATACAACATGGTTTGTAGTAGCCTTTTGAAACTTCACAAAAAAAAGTAGTTCGCAGTTTTTTCTCTATGGTTTGTTTCCTCATCAAGGAGCCCTAAGCAGAGACTCAGAAAAGCACTTTCATTGATAGGGGTTGCCAAGCTTCCAAGAAATTACGAGATTCCGAAATACCAGCAAATATTTTTTCACCAAATATTGATGATACCTGGTGGTAATGACAAGTACACAAAGCCCACTTGGCTCACCGAATTTCGATCTTCTAGGTTGAACCTTTCGTTTACAGTAGCAGTTTCTATTTTTAGGTTTCACTCTGTTCTCTCCTATATAGATAGATGAATTTGGAACTCTAAATCCAACATGGTTTGCAGTAGCTCTTTGAAACTTTACAAAATAAAGGAGTTCTCAGTTTTGTCTCTATGGTTTGTTTCCTCTTCAAGTATCCCTAGGCACAGAGTGTGGAAAAGCAATTTCATTGAGAGGGGTGGCCAATCTTCCAAGAAATAACGAGTTTCCGAAATACCACCAAATATTTTTTCATCCTATCTTGATGATACGTGGTGGTAATGATCAGTACACAAATCCCACTTGGCTCACCCAATGTTATTCTTCTAGGTTGAAGCGTTCGATTACAGTAGAAGTTTTTATTTTTAGGTTTCACTCTGTTCTCTCCTAAATAGATAGATGAATTTGGAACTCTAAATACAACATGGTTTATAGTAGCTCTTTGAAACTTGACAAAATAAAGTACTTCTCAGTTTTGACTCTATTTTTGATTCGTCTTCAAGTACCCTAGGCACAGACTGTGGAAAAGCACTTTCATTGAAAGGGGTTGCCAAGCTTTTAAGAAATAACGAAATTCCGAAATACCAGCAAATATTTTTTCACCCAATATTGATGCTACTTGGTGGTAATGATCAGTACACAAATCCCACGTTGCTCACCAAATTTGGTTCTTCTAGGTTGAAGCATTCGATTACAGTAGCAGTTTATTCTTAGTTTTCACTCTGTTATCTCATATAGATAGATGAATTTGGAACTCTAAATCCAACATGGTTTGTAGTAGCTCTTTGAAACTTGACAAAATAAAGGAGTTCTCAGTTTTGTCTCTATGGATGTTTCCTCTTCAAGTAGCTCTAGGCACTGACTGTGGAAATGCACTTTCATTGAGAGGGGTTGCCAAGCTTCTAAGAAATAAGGAGTGTCCGAAATACCACCAATATTTTTTCACCCAATCTTGATGATACTTGGTGGTGATGATCGGTACACAAATCCAACTTGGCTCACCAAATTTTGTTCTTCTAGGTTGAAGTGTTCGTCTACAGTAGCAGTTTTTATATTTAGGTTCCACTCTGTTGTCTCCTATATTGATAGATGAATTTGGAACTCTAAATCCAATATGGTTTGTTGTAGCTCTTTGAAACTTGACAAAATAAAGGAGTTCTCAGTTTTGTTTCTATGATTTGTTTCCGCTTCAAGTAGCCCTAAGCAGAGACTGTGGAAAAGCACTTTCATTGAGAAGGGTTGCCAAGCTTCCAAGAAATTTCGAGTTTCCGAAATACCAGCAAAGATTTTTTCACCCAATATTCATGATACTTGGTGGTATTGATCGGTACACAAATCCCACTTGGCTCACCAAATTTTGTTCTTCTAGGTTGAAGCGTTCGTCTACAGTAGCAGTTTTTATATTTAGGTTTCACTCTGTTATCTGCTATATAGATAGATGAATTTGGAACTCTAAAACCAACATGGTTTGCAGTAGCTCTTTGAAACCTTACAAAATAAGGTAGTTCTCAGTTTTGTCTCTGTGTTTTGTTTCCTCTTCAAGTAGTCCTAGGCACAGACTGTGGAAAAGCACTTTCATTGAGAGGGGTTGCCAAGCTTCTAAGAAATAACGAGTTTCCGAAATACCAGCAAATATGTTTTCACCCAATCTTGATGATACTTGGTGGTGAAGATCGGTACACAAATCCCACTTGGCTCACCAAATTTTGTTCTTCTAGGTTGAAGAGTTCGTCTACTGTAGCAGTTTTTATATTTAGGTTTCCCTCTGTTTTCTCCTATATAGATAGATGAATTTGGAACTCTAAATCCAACATGGTGTGCAGTAGCTATTTGAAACTTGACAAAATAAAGTAGTTCTCAGTTTCGTCTCTAAGTTTTGTTTCCTCTTCATGTAGACCTAGGCACAGACTGTGGAAAAGCACTTTCATTGAGAGGGGTTGCCAAGCTTCTACGAAATAACAAGTTTCCGAAATACCAGCAAATATTTTTTTACCCAATCTTGATGATATTGGTGGTAATGATTAGTACACAAATCCCATTTGGCTCACCAAATTTTGTTCTTCTAGGTTGAATCGTTCTATTACAGTAGCAGTTTTTATTTTTAGGTTTCACTCTGTTCTCTTGTATATAGATAGATGAATTTGCAACTCTAAATCCAACATGGTTTGTAGTAGCTCTTTGAAACGTGAAAAAATTAAGGAGTTCTGAGTTTTGTCTCTATGGTTTGTTTCCACTTCAAGTAGCCCTAAGCAGAGACTGTGGAAAAGCACTTTCATTGAAAGGGGTTGCGAAGCTTCCAAGAAATTACGAGTTTCTGAAATACCAGCAAATATTTTTTCACCAAATCTTGATGATACCTCGTGTTAATGACAAGTATACAAAGGCCACTTGGCTCACCAAATTTTGTTCTTCTAGGTTGAAGCGTTCGTTTACAGTAGCAGTTTTTATTTTTAGGTTTCTCTCTGTTCTCTCCTATATAGATAGATGAATTTGGAACTCTAAATCCAACATGGTTTGTAGTAGCTTTTTGAATCTTGACAAAATAAAGGAGTTCTCAGTTTTGTCTCTATGCTTTGTTTCCTCTTCAAGTAGCCCTAGGCACAGACTGTGGAAAAGCAATTTCATTGAAATGGTTTGCCAAGCTTCTAAGGAATAACGAGTTTCAAAATACCAGGAAATATTTCTTCACCCAATCTTGATGATTCATGGTGGTAATGATCAGTACACAAATCCCACGTGGCTCACCAAATTTTGTTCTTCTAGGATGAAGCGTTCATTTACAGTAGCAGTTTTTATTTTTAGGTTTCACTCTGTTCTCTGCTATATAGATAGATGAATTTGGAACTCTAAATCCAACATGGTTTGTAGTACTCTTTGAAAGTTGACGAAATGAAGGAGTTCTCAGGTTTGTCTCTATGGTTTGTTTCCTCTTCAAGTAGCCCTAGGCAAAGACGGTGGAAAAGCACTTTCATTGAGAGGGTTTGCCAAGCTTCTAAGACATAACGAGTTTCCGAAATACCAGCAAATATTTTTTCACCCAATGTTGATGATACTTGGTGGTAATGATCAGTACACAAATCCCACTTGGCTCACCAAATTTTGTTCTTCTAGGTTGAAGCGTTCGTCTACTGTAGCTGTTTTTATATTTTGGTTTCCCTCTGTTCTCTCCTATATAGATAGATGAATTTGGAACTCTAAATCCAACATGTTTTGCAGTAGCTCTTTGAAACTTGACAAAATAAAGTAGTTCTCAGTTTTGACTCTATGTTTTGTTTCCTCTTCAAGTAGACCTAGGCACAGACTGTGGAAAAGCACTTTCTTTGAGAGGGGTTGCCAAGCTTCTAAGAAATAACGAGTTTCCGAAATACCAGCAAATATTTTTTCACCCAATCTTGATGATACTTGGTGGTGAAGATCGGTACACAAATCCCACTTGGCTCACCAAATTTTGTTCTTCTAGGTTGAAGCGTTCTTCTACTGTAGCAGTTTTAATATTTAGGTTTCCCTCTGTTCTCTCCTATATAGATAGATGAATTTGGAACTCTAAATCCAACATGGTTTGCAGTAGCTCTTTGAAACTTGACAAAATAAAGTAGTTCTCAGTTTTGTCTCTATGTTTTGTTTCCTCTTCAAGTAGACCTAGGCACAGACTGTGGAAAAGCACTTTCATTGAGAGGGGTTGCCAAGCTTCTAAGAAATAACGAGTTTTCAAATACCAGCAAGTATTTTTTTAACCAATCTTGATGATACTTGGTGGTAATGATTAGTACACAAATCCCATTTGGCTCACCAAATTTTGTTCTTCTAGGTTGAAGCGCTCGTTTACAGTAGCAGTTTTTATTTTTAGGTTTCACTCTGTTCTCTCCTGTATAGATAGATGAATTTGGAACTCTAAATCCATCATGGTTTGCAGTAGCTCTTTGAAACTTGACAAAATAATGTAGTTCTCAGTTTTGTCTCTATGTTTTGTTTCCTCTTCAAGTAGCCATAGGCACAGACTGTGGAAAAGCACATTCACTGAGAGGGGTTGCCAAGCTTCTAAGAAATAACGAGTTTCCGAAATACCAACAAATATTTTTTCAATGAATCTTGATGATACTTGGTGGTGATGATCAGTACACAAATCCCACGTGGCTCACCAAATTTTGTTCTTCTAGGATGAAGCGTTCGTTTACAGTAGCAGTTTTTATTTTTAGGTTTCACTCTGTTCTCTGCTATATAGATAGATGAATTTGGAACTCTAAATCCAACATGGTTTGTAGTAGCTCTTTGAAACTTGACAAAGTAAAGGAGTTCTCAGTTTTGTCTCTATGATTTGTTTCCGCTTCATGTAGCCCTAAGCAGAGACTGCGGAAAAGCACTTTCATTGAAAGGGGTTGCCAAGCTTCCAAGAAATTACAAGTTTCTGAAATACCAGGAAATATTTTTTCACCCAAGGTTGATGATACGTGGTGGTAATGATCGGTACACAAATCACTCTTGGCTCACCAAATTTTGTTCTTCTAGGTTGAAGCGTTCGTCTACAGTCACAGTTTTTATATTTAGGTTTCACTCTGTTCTCTGCGATATAGATAGATGAATTTGGAACTCTAAATTCAACATGGTTTGTAGTAGCTCTTTGAAACTTGACAAAATAGAGGAATTCTCAGTTTTGTCTCTATGGTTTGTTTCCTCTGCAAATAGCCGTAGGCACAGACGGTGGAAAACCAATTTCATTGAGAGCGGTTGCCAAACTTCTAAGAAATAACGATTTTCCGAAATACCAGCAAATATTTTTTCACCCAATCTTGATGATACTTGGTGGTGAAGATCGGTACACAAATCCCACTTGGCTCACCAAATTTTGTTCTTCGAGGTTGAAGCGTTCCTCTACTGTAGCAGTTTTTATATTTAGGTTTCCCTCTGTTCTCTCCTATATAGATAGATGAATTTGGAACTCTAAATCCAACATGGTTTGCAGTAGCTCTTTGAAACTTGACAAAATAAAGTAGTTCTCAGTTTTGTCTCTATGTTTTGTTTCCTCTTCAAGCAGACCTAGGCACAGACTGTGGAAAAGCACTTTCATTGAGAGGGGTTGCCAAGCTTCTAAGAAATAACGAGTTTTCGAAATACCAGCAAGTATTTTTTTAACCAATCTTCATGATACTTGGTGGTAATGAAAGGTACACAAATCGCACTTGGCTCACCAAATTTTGTTCTGCTCGGTTGAATCGTTCGTCTACAGTAGCAGTTTTTATATTTAGGTTTCACTCTGTTCTCTCCTATATAGATAGATGAAATTGGAACTCTAAATCCAACATAGTTTGCAGTAGGTCTTTGAAAATTGACAAAATAAAGGAGTTCTCAGGTTTGTCTCTATGGTTTGTTTCCTCTTCAGGTAGCCCTGGGCACAGACGGTGGAAAAGCACTTTCATTGAGAGGGTTTGCCAAGCTTCTAAGAAATAACGAGTTTCCGAAATACCAGCAAATATTTTTCCACCCAATGTTGATGATACTTGGTGGTAATGATCAGTACACAAATCCCACTTGGCTCACCAAATTTTGTTCTTCTAGGTTGAAGCGCTCGTTTACAGTAGCAGTTTTTATTTTTAGGTTTCACTCTGTTCTCTCCTGTATAGATAGATGAATTTGGAACTCTAAATCCATCATGGTTTGCAGTAGCTCTTTGAAACTTGACAAAATAAAGTAGTTCTCAGTTTTGTCTCTATGTTTTGTTTCCTCTTCAAGTAGCCATAGGCACAGACTGTGGAAAAGCACATTCACTGAGAGGGGTTGCCAAGCTTCTAAGAAATAATGAGTTTCCGAAATACCAACAAATATTTTTTCAATGAATCTTGATGATACTTGGTGGTAATGATCAGTACACAAATCACTCTTGGCTCACCAAATTTTGTTCTTCTAGGTCGAAGCGTTCGTCTACAGTCACAGTTTTTATATTTAGGTTTCACTCTGTTCTCTGCGATATAGATAGATGAATTTGGAACTCTAAATCCAACATGGTTTGTAGTAGCTCTTTGAAACTTGACAAAATAGAGGAATTCTCAGTTTTGTCTCTATGGTTTGTTTCCTCTGCAAATAGCCGTAGGCACAGACGGTGGAAAACCAATTTCATTGAGTGCGGTTGCCAAACTTCTAAGAAATAACGATTTTCCGAAATACCAGCAAATATTTTTTCACCCAATGTTGATGATAATTTGTGGTAATGATCAGTACACAAATCCCACTTGGCTCACCAAATTTTGTTCTTCTAGGTTGAAGCATTCGTCTACTGCAGCAGTTTTTATATTTTGGTTTCCCTCTGTTCTCTCCTATATAGATAGATGAACTTGGAACTCTAAATCCATCATGGTTTGCAGTAGCTCTTTGAAAATTGACAAAATAAAGTAGTTCTCAGTTTTGTCTCTATGTTTTGTTTCCTCTTCAAGTAGACCTAGGCACAGACTGTGGTAAAGTACTTTCATTGAGAGGGGTTGCCAAGCTTCTAAGAAATAACGAGTTTTCGAAATACCAGCAAGTATTTTTTTAACCAATCTTCATGATACTTGGTGGTAATGAAAGGTACACAAATCGCACTTGGCTCACCAAATTTTGTTCTGCTCGGTTGAATCGTTCGTCTACAGTAGCAGTTTTTATATTTAGGTTTCCCTCTGTTCTCTCCTATATAGATAGATGAAATTGGAACTCTAAATCCAACATGGTTTGCAGTAGGTCTTTGAAAATTGACAAAATAAAGGAGTTCTCAGGTTTGTCTCTATGGTTTGTTTCCTCTTCAGGTAGCCCTGGGCACAGACGGTGGAAAAGCACTTTCATTGAGAGGGTATGCCAAGCTTCTAAGAAATAACGAGTTTCCGAAATACCAGCAAATATTTTTCCACCCAATGTTGATGATACTTGGTGGTAATGATCAGTACACAAATCCCACTTGGCTCACCGAATTTTGTTCTTCTAGGTTGAAGCGCTCGTTTACAGTAGCAGTTTTTATTTTTAGGTTTCACTCTGTTCTCTCCTGTATAGATAGATGAATTTGGAACTCTAAATCCATCATGGTTTGCAGTAGCTCTCTGAAACTTGACAAAATAAAGTAGTTCTCAGTTTTGTCTCTATGTTTTGTTTCCTCTTCAAGTAGCCATAGGCACAGACTGTGGAAAAGCACATTCACTGAGAGGGGTTGCCAAGCTTCTAAGAAATAACGAGTTTCCGAAATACCAACAAATATTTTTTCAATGAATCTTGATGATACTTGGTGGTAATGATCAGTACACAAATCCCAAGTGGCTCACCAAATTTTGTTCTTCTAGGATGAAGCGTTCATTTACAGTAGCAGTTTTTATTTTTAGGTTTCACTCTGTTCTCTGCTATATAGATAGATGAATTTGGAACTCTAAATTCAACATGGTTTGTAGTAGCTCTTTGAAACTTGACAAAATAAAGGAGTTCTCAGTTTTGTCTCCATGGTTTGTTTCCTCTTCATGTAGCCCTAGGCACAGACTGTTGAAAAGCACTTTCATTGAGAGGTGTTGCCAAGCTTCTAAGAAATAACGAGTTTCCGAAATACCAACAAAAATTTTTTCACCCATTCTTGATGATACTGGGTGGTGATGATCAGTACACAAATCCCACTGGCTCACCAAATTTTGTTCTTCTAGGTTGAAGCGTTCGTCTGCAGTAGCAATTTTTATATATAAGTTTCACTCTGTTCTCTCGTATATAGAAAGATGAATTTGGAACTCTAAATCCAACATGGTTTGTAGTGGATCTTGAAACTTGACAAAATAAAGGAGTTTTCAGTTTTGTCTCAATGATTTGTTTCCGCTTCAAGTAGCCCTATGCAGAGACTGTCGAAGAGCAATTTCATTGAAGGGGGTTGCCAAGCTTCCAAGAAAATACGAGTTTCCGAAATAGCAGCAAATATTTTTTCACCCAATCGTGATGATATTGGTGGTAATGACAAGTCCACATATCCCACATTGCTCACCAAATTTTGTTCTTCTAGGTTGAAGCGTTCGTTACAGTCGCAGTTTTTATTTTTAGGTTTCCCTCTGTTCTCTCCTATGTAGATAGATGAATATGGAATTGTAAATCCAACATGGTTTGTAGTAGCTCTTTGAAACTTGAGAAAATAAACGAGTTCTCAGTTTTGTGTCTATGGATTGTTTTCTCTTCAAGTAGCCCTAGGCACAGACTGTGGAAAAGCACTTTCATTGAGAGGGGTTGCCAAGCTTCTAAGAAATAACGAGTTTCCGAAATACCAGCAAATATTTTTTCACCCAATCTTGATGATACTTGGTGGTGAAGATCAGTACACAAATCCCACTTGGCTCACCAAATTTTGTTCTTCTAGGTTGAAGCGTTCTTCTACTGTAGCAGTTTTTATGTTTAGGTTTCCCTCTGTTCTCTCCTATATAGATAGATGAATTTGGAACTCTAAATCCAACATGGTTTGCAGTAGCTCTTTGAAACTTGACAAAATAAAGTAGTTCTCAGTTTTGTCTCTATGTTTTGTTTCCTCTTCAAGTAGACCTAGGCACAGACTGTGGAAAAGCACTTTCATTGAGAGGGGTTGCCAAGCTTCTAAGAAATAACGAGTTTCCGAAATACCAGCAAGTATTTTTTTAACCAATCTTGATGATACTTGGTGCTAATGATTAGTACACAAATCCCATTTGGCTCACCAAATTTTGTTCTTCTAGGTTGAAGCGCTCGTTTACAGTAACAGTTTTTATTTTTAGGTTTCACTCTGTTCTCTCCTGTATAGATAGATGAATTTGGAACTCTAAATCCAACATGGTTTGCAGTAGCTCTTTGAAACTTGACAAAATAAAGTAGTTCTCAGTTTTGTCTCTATGTTTTGTTTCCTCTTCAAGAAGCCATAGGCACAGACTGTGGAAAAGCACATTCACTGAGAGGGGTTGCCAAGCTTCTAAGAAATAACGAGTTTCCGAAATACCAACAAATATTTTTTCAATGAATCTTGATGATACTTGGTGGTAATGATCAGTACACAAATCCCACGTGGCTCACCAAATTTTGTTCTTCTAGGATGAAGCGTTCGTTTACAGTAGCAGTTTTTATTTTTAGGTTTCACTCTGTTCTCTGCTATATAGATAGATGAATTTGGAACTCTAAATCCAACATGGTTTGTAGTAGCTCTTTGAAACTTGACAAAGTAAAGGAGTTCTCAGTTTTGTCTCTCTGATTTGTTTCCACTTCATGTAGCCCTAAGCAGAGACTGCGGAAAAGCACTTTCATTGAAAGGGGTTGCCAAGCTTCCAAGAAATTACAAGTTTCTGAAATACCAGCAAATATTTTTTCACCCAAGGTTGATGATTCGTGGTGGTAATGATCCCTACACAAATCCCACTTGGCTCACCAAATTTTGTTCTTCTAGGTTGAAGCGTTCGTCTACAGTCACAGTTTTTATATTTAGGTTTCACTCTGTTCTCTGCTATATAGATAGATGAATTTGGAACTCTAAATTCAACATGGTTTGTAGTAGCTCTTTGAAACTTGACAAAATAAAGGAGTTCTCAGTTTTGTCTCCATGGTTTGTTTCCTCTTCAAGTAGCCCTAGGCACAGACTGTTGAAAAGCACTTTCATTGAGAGGTGTTGCCAAGCTTCTAAGAAATAACGAGTTTCCGAAATACCAACAAAAATTTTTTCACCCATTCTTGATGATACTGGGTGGTGATGATCAGTACACAAATCCCACTGGCTCACCAAATTTTGTTCTTCTAGGTTGAAGCGTTCGTCTGCAGTAGCAATTTTTATATATAAGTTTCACTCTGTTCTCTCGTATATAGAAAGATGAATTTGGAACTCTAAATCCAACATGGTTTGTAGTGGATCTTGAAACTTGACAAAATAAAGGAGTTCTCAGTTTTGTCTCTATGGATTGTTTCCTCTTCAAGTAGCCCTAGGCACTGACTGTGGAAATGCACTTTCATTGAGAGGGCTTGCCAAGCTTCTAAGAAATAACGAGTTTCCGAAATACCAGCAAATATTTTTTCACTCAATGTTGATGATACGTGGTGGTAATGACAAGTACACAAATCCCACTTGGCTCACCAAATTTTGTTCTTCTAGGTTGAAGCGTTCGTCTACAGTAGCAGTTTTTATATTTAGGTTTCACTGTGTTCTCTGGTATATAGAAAGATTAATTTGGAACTCTAAGTCCAACATGGTTTGTAGTGGCTCTCTGAAACTTGACAAAATAAAGGAGTTTTCAGTTTTGTCTCAATGATTTGTTTCCGCTTCAAGTATCCCTAAGCAGAGACTGTGGAAGAGCACTTTCATTGATGGGGGTTGCCTAGCTTCCAAGAAAATACGACTTTCCGAAATACCAACAAATATTTTTTCACCCAATCTTGATGATACTTGGTCGTAATGATCGGTTCACAAATCCCACTTGGCTCACCAAATTTTGTTCTTCTAGGTTGAAACGTTCGTCTACAGTAGCAGTTTTTATATTTAGGTTTCACTCTGTTCTCTGCTATACAGATAGATGAATTTGGAACTATAAATCCATCATGGTTTGTAGTACCTCTTTGAAAGTTGACAAAATAAAGGAGTTCTCGGTTTTGTCTCTATGGGTTGTTTCCTCTTCAAGTAGCCCTAGGCGCAGACTGTGGAAAAGCACTTTCATTGAGAGGGGTTGCCAAGCTTTCAAAAAATTACGAGTTTCCAAAATGCCAGCAAATATTTTTTATCCCAATGTTGATGATACGTGGTGGTAATGACAAGGACACAAATCCCACTTGGCTCACCTAATTTTGTTCTTCTAGGTTGAAGCATTCGTTTACATTAGCAGTTTTTATTTTTATGTTTCACTCTGTTCTCTCATATATAGATAGATGAATTTGGAACTCTAAATCCTACATGGTTTGTAGTTGCTCTTTGAAACTTGACAAAATAAATGAGTTCTCGGTTTTGTCTCTATGGGTTTTTTCCTCTTCAAGTAGCCCGAGGCACAGACGGTAGAAAAGCACTTTCATTCGAGGGGTTGCCAAGCTTCCAAGAAATTACGAGTTTCCGAAATACTAGCAAATATTTTTTCACCCAATCTTGACGTTACTTGCTGGTAATGATCGGTACAGAAATCCCTCTTGACTCAACAAATTTTGATCTTCTAGGTTGACGCGTTCGTTTTCAGTAGCATTATTTATCTTTAGGTTTCACTCTGTTCTCTCCTATATAGATAGATAAATTTGGAACACTAAATACAACATGGTTTGTAGTAGCTCTTTGAAACTTGACAAAATAAAGGAGTTCTCAGTTTTGTCTCTATGATTTGTTTCCGCTTCAAGTAGCCCTAGGCAAAGACTGTGGAGAAGCACTTTAATTGAGAGGGGTTACCAAGCTTTCAAGGAATTACGAGTTTCCGAAATCCCAGCAAATATGTTTTCACCCAATCTTGAAGAAACGTGGTGGTAATGACAAGTCCACAAATCCCACTTGGCTCACCAAATTTTGATCTTCTAGGTTGAATTGTTCGTTTACAGTAGCAGCATTTTTTTTTTTAGGTTTCACTCTGTTCTCTCCTATATAGATTGATGAATTTGGAACTCTAAATCCAACATGGTTTGTAGTAGCTCTTTGAAAGTCGACAGCATAAAGGAGTTCTCAGTTTTGTCTCTATGGTTTGTTTCCTCTTCAAGTAGCCCTAGGCACAGACTGTGGAAAAGCACTTTCATTGACAGGGGTTGCCAAGCTTCTAAGAAATAACGAGTTTCCGAAATACCAGCAAATATATTTTCACCCAATCTTGATGATACTTGGTGGTAATGATCAGTACACAAATCCCACTTGGCTCACCTAATTTTGTTCCTCCAGGTTGAAACATTCGTCTACAGTAGCAGTTTTTTTATTTAGTTTTCACTCTGTTCTCTCGTATATAGATAGATGAATTTGGAACTCTAAATCCAACATGGTTTGTAGTAGCTCTTTGAAACTTGAAAAAAAAAGTAGTACTCAGTTTTGTCTCAATGATTTGTTTCCGCTTCAAGTAGCCCTAAGAAGAAACTGTAGAAAAGCATTTTCATTGAAAGGGGTTGCAAAGCTTTTAAGAAATAATGAGTTTCCGAAATACCAGCAAATATTTTTTCACCCAATCTTGATGATACTTGGTGGTAATGATCAGTACACAAATCCCACGTTGCTCACCGAATTTTGATCTTCTAGGTAGAACTGATCATCTACAATAGCAGTTTTTATATGTAGGTTTCACTCTGTTCTCTGCTATATAGATAGATGAATTTGGAACTCTAAATCCAACATGGTTTGTAGTAGCTCTTTGAAACTTGACAAAATAAAGGAATTCTCAGTTTTGTCTCTATGATTTGTTTCTGCTTCAAGTAGCCCAAAGCAGAGACAGTAGAAAAGCACTTTCTTGAAAGGGGTTGCCAAGCTCCCAGAAATAACGAGTTTCTGAAATCCCAGCAAATATTTTTTCACCCAATCTTGATGATACGTGGTGGTAATGACAAGAACACAAATCCCACTTAGCTCACCAAATTTTGTTCTTCTATGTTGATGCGTTCATTTACAATAGCAGTTTTTAATTTTAGGTTTCACTCTGTTCTCTCCTATATAGATAGATGAATTTGGAACTCTAAATCCAACATGGTTTGTAGTAGCTCTTTGAAACTTGACAAAATAAAGGAGTTCTCAGTTTTGTGTCTATGGTTTCGTTCCTCTTCAAGTATCCCTAGGCACAGACGGTGGAAAAGCATTTTCAATGAGAAGGGTTGCCAAGCTTCTAAGAAATAACGAGTTTCCGAAATCCCAGCAAATATTTTTTCACAATATCTTGATGATACTTGGTGGTAATGATCGGTACACAAATTCCTCTTGGCTCACCAAATTTTGTTCTTCTAGGTTTAAGCGTTAGTTTACAGTAGCAGTTTTTATTTTTAGATTTTACTCTGTTCTCTCCTATAGAGATAGATGAATTTGGAACTCTAAATCCAACATGGTTTGTAGTAGCTCTTTGAAACTTGACAAAATAAAGGAGTTCTCAGTTTTGTCTCTATGGTTTGTTTCCACTTCAAGTAGCCCTAGGCACAGACGGTGGAAATGAACTTTTATTGAGAGGGATTGCCAAACTTCTAAGAAATAAAGATTCCGAAATACTAGGAAACATTTTTTCACCCAGTCTTGATGATGAGTGGTGGTCATGATCAGTACACAAATCCCACTTGGCTCACCAAATTGTGTTCTTCTAGGTTGAAGCGTTCGTGTACAGTAGCAGTTTTTATATGTAGGTTTCACTCTTTTCTCTCTTATATAGATAGATGAATTTGGAACTCTAAATTCAACATGGTTTGTAGTAGCTCCTTGAAACTTGACAAAATAAAGTAGTTCTCATTTTTGTCTCTAAGGTTTGTTTCCTCTTCAAATAGCCCTAAGCAGAGTCTGTGAAAAAGCACTTTCATTGAAAGGGGTTGCCAAGCTTCCAAGAAATAAGGAGTTTACGAAATACCAGCAAATATTTTTTCACCCAATCTTGATGATACTTGGGGGTAATGACAAGTACACAAATCCCACTTGGCTCACCAAATTTTGTTCTTCTAGGTTGAAGCGTTCGTCTACAGTAGCAGTTTTAATATTTAGGTTTCACTCTGTTCTCTCCTATATAGATAGATATATTTGGAACTCTAAATCCAACATGGTTTGTACTATCTCTTTGAAACTTGACAACATAAAGTAGTTCTCAGTTTTGTCTCTATGGTTTATTTTCTCTTCAAGTAGCCCTAGACACAGACTGTGGAAAAGCAATTTCATTGAGAGGGGTTGCCAAGCTTCTAAGACATAACGACTTTCCCAAATACCAGCAAATATCTTCTCACCCAATCTTGATGATACTTGGTGGTAATGATCGGTACACAAATCCCACTTGACTTACCAAATTTTGTTCTTCTAGGTTGTAGCGTTCGTTTACAGTAGCAGTTTATATTTTTAGGTTTCCCTCAGTTCTCTCCTATATGGATAGATGAATTTGGAACTCTAAATCCTACATGGTATGTTGTAGCTCTCTGAAACTTGACAAAATAAAGGAGTTCGCAGTTTTGTATCTATGATTTGTTTCCTCTTCAAGTAGTCCTAAGCCTAGTCTGTGGAAAAGCACTTTCATTGAAAGGGGGTGCCAAGCTTCTAAGAAATAACGAGTTTCCGAAATTCCAGCAAATATTTTTTCACCCAGTCTTGATGATACTTGGTGGTAATGGTCAGTACACAAATCCCACTTGGATCACCAAATTTTGTTCTTCAAAGTTGAATCATTCGTCTACAGTAGCAGTTTTTTATATTTAGGTTTCACTCTGATCTCTCGTATATATATAGATGAATTTTGAACTCTAATCCAACATGGTTTGTAGTAGCTCTTTGAAACTTGAAAAAACAAAGTAGTACTCAGTTTTGTCTCTATGATTTGTTTCCGCTTCAAGTAGCCCTAAGAAGAAACTGTAGAAAAGCACTTTCATTGAAAGGGGTTGCCAAGCTTCTAAGAAATAACGAGTTTCCGAAATACCAGCAAATATTTTTTCACCCAATCTTGATGATACTTGGTGGTAATGATCAGTACACAAATCTCACTTGGCTCGACAAATTTTGTTCTTCTAGGTTGAAGCGTTCGTCTACAGTAGCAGTTTATATATTTAGGTTTCCCTGTGTTCTCTCCTATACAGATAGATGAATTTGGAACTCTAAATCCAACATGGTTTGTAGTAGCTCTTTGAAACTTGACAAAATAAAGGAGTTCTCAGTCTTGTCTCTATGGTTTGTTTCCTGTTGAAGTAGCCCTAAGCAGAGACTGTGGAAAAGCAATTTCATTGAGAGGGGTTGCCAAGATTCTAAGAAATAACGAGTTTCTGAAATACAAGCAAATATTTTTTCACCCAATCTTGATGATACTTGGTGGTAATGATCAGTACACAAATTCTTCTTGGCTCACCAAATTTTGTTCTTTTAGGTTGCAGCGTTCCTTTACAGTAGCAGTTTATATTTTTAGGTTTCCCTCTGTTCTATCCTATATAGATAGATGAATTCGGAACTCTAAATCCAAGATGGTTTTAGTAGCTCTTTGAAACTTGACAAAATAAAGTAGTTCTCAGTTTTGTCTTTTTGATTTGTTTTCTCTTCAAGTAGCCCTAAGTAGAGACTGTGGAAAAGCACTTTCATTGAAAGGTGTTGCCAATCTTCCAAGAAATTACGAGTTTCCGAAATACCAGCAAATATTTTTTCACTCAAAATTGATGATACTTCCTGGAAAGGATCAGTACACAAATCCCACTTGGCTCATCATATTTTCATCATCTAGGTTGAAGCGTTCGTCTACAGTAGCAGTTTTTATATTTAGGTTTCCCTCTGTTCCCTCCTATATAGATAGATGAATTTGGAACTCTAAATCCAACACCGTTTGTTGTAGCTCTTTGAAATTTGACAATATAAAGGAGTTCTCAGTTTTGTCTCTATCATTAGTTTCTGCTTCAAGTAGCCCTAAGCAGAGACTGTAGAAAAGCACTTTCATTGAAAGGGGTTGCCAAGTTTCCAAGAAATTACGAATTTCCGAAATACCAGCAAATATTTTTTCACGCAATCTTGATGATACGTGGTGTTACTGACAAGTACACAAATCCCACTTGGCTCACCAAATTTGGTTCTTCTAGGTTGAAGCGTTCGTTTACAGTAGCAGTTTTTATTTTTAGGTTTCACTCTGTTCTCTCCTATATAGATAGATGAATTTGGAACTTTAAATCCAACATGGTTTGTAGTAGCTCTGTGAAACTTGACAAAATAAAGGAGTTCTCAGTTTTGTCTCTATGCTTTGTTTCCTCTTGAAGTAGTCCTAGGCACAGACTGTGGTAAAGCACTTTCATTGAGAGGGGTTGCCAAGCTTCTAAGAAATTACGTGTTTCCGAAATACCAGCAAATATTTTTTCACCCAACCTTGATGATACTTGGTGCTAATGATCAGTACACAAATCCCACTTGGCTCACCAAATTTTGCTCTTCTAGGTTGTAGCATTCGTCTACAGTAGCAGTTTTTTTATATTTAGGTTTCACTCTGTTCTCTCGTATATAGATAGATAAATTTGGAACTCTAAATCCAACATGGTTTGTAGTAGCTCTTTGAACTTGACAAAATAAAAGAGTTCTCAGTTTTGTCTCTATGATTTGTTTCCGCTTCAAGTAGCCCAAAGCAGAGACAGTAGAACAGCAATTTCATTGAAAGGGGTTGCCAAGCTTCCAAGAAATTACAAGTTTCTGAAAGCCCAGCAAATATTTTTTCACCCAATGTTGATGATACGTGGTGGTAATGACAAGTAGACAAATCCCACTTGGCTCACCAAATTCTGTTATTCTAGGTTGAACCATTCGTTTAGAGTAGCAGTTTTTATATTTCGGTTTCACTCTGTTCTCTCCTATATAGATAGATGAATTTGGAACTCTAAATACAAAATGGTTTGTAGTAGCTCTTTGAATCTTGACAAAATAAAGGAGTTCTCAGTTTTGTCTCTATGGTTTGTATCCTCTTCTAGTAGCCCTAGGCACAGACTGTGGAAAAGCACTTTCATTGAAAGGGGTTGCCAAGCTTCCAAGAAATAACAAGATTACGAAATACCAGCAAATACTTTTTCACCCAATCTTGATGATACTTGGGGGTAATGATTGGTATACAAATCCCACTTGACTCACCAAATTTTGTTCTTCTAGTTTGAAGCGTTTGTTTACAGTAGCAGTTTACATTTTTAGGTTTCACTCTGTTCTCTCCTATATAGATAAATGAATTTGGAACTCTAAATACAACATGGTTTGTAGGAGCTCGTTGATACTTAACAAAATAAAGGAGTCCTCAGTTTTGTCTCTATGGTTTTTTTCCTATTCAAGTAGCCCTAGGCACAGACTGTGGAAAAGCACTTTCATTGAGAGGGATTGCCAAGCCTCTAAGAAATAACGAGTTTCTGAAATACCAGCAAATATTATTTCACCCAATCTTGATGATACTTGGTGGTAATGATCAGTACACAAATCCCATTTGGCTCACCAAATTTTGTTCTTTTAGGTTGAAGCGTTCGTCTACAGTAGCAGTTTTTATATTGAGATCTCACTCTGTTCTCTTCAATATAAATAGACGAATTTGGAACTCTAAATCCAACATGGTTTGTAGTAGCTCTTTGAAACTTGACAAAATAAAGGAGGTCTCAGTTTTGTCTCCATGGTTTGTTTCCTTTTCAAGTATCCCATTCACAGACTGTGGAAAAGCACTTTCATTGAGAGGGATTGCCAAGCTTCTAAGAAATAACGAAATTCCGAAATACCAGCAAATATTTTTTCACCCAATCTTGATGATACGTGGTGTTAATGATCAGTACACAAATCCCACTTGGCTCACCAAAGTGTGTTCTTCTAGGTTGAAGCCTTCGCCTCCAGTAGCATTATTAATATTTATGTTTCACTCTGTTCTCTCTTATATAGATAGATGAATTTGGAACTCTAAATCCAACATGGTTTGTAGTAGCTCTTTGAAACTTGACAAAATAAAGGAGTTCTCAGTTTTGTCTCTATGGTTTTTTCCTCTTCAAGTAGCCCTAGGCACAGACTGTGGAAAACCACTTTCATTGAGAGGGGTTGCCAATCTTCTAAGAATTTACGAGTTTCCGAAATACCAGCAAATATTTTTTCTCCCAATCTTGATGATACTTGGTGGTAATGATCAGTACACAAATCCCACTTGGCTCACCAAATTTTGTTCTTCTAGGTTGAAGCGTTCTTCTACAGTAGCAGTTTATATATTTAAGTTTCCCTCTGTTCTCTCCTATACAGATAGATGAATTTGGAACTCTAAATCCAACATGGATTGTAGTAGCTCTTTCAAACTTCACAATATAAAGGAGTTCTCAGTTTTATCTCTATGGTTTGTTTCCTCTTCAAGTAGCCCTAGGCACAGACTGTGGAAAAGCACTTTCATAGAGAGGTGTTGCCAAGCTTCTGAGAAATAACGAGTTTCTGAAATACCAGCAAATATTTTTTCACCCATCTTGATGATACTTGGTGGAAATAATCAGTACACAAATCCCACTTGGCTCACCAAATTTTGTTCTTCTAGGATTAAGCGTTCGTCTACAGTAGCAGTTTTAATATTTAGGTTTCCCTATGTTCTCTCCTATATAGATAGATGAATTTGGAACTCTAAATCCAACATGGTTTGTAGTAGCTCCTTGAAACTTGACAAAAAATAACCTAGTTCTCAGTTTTGTCTCTATGGTTTGTTTACTCTTCAAGTAGCCCTAGGAACAGACTGTGGAAAAGCAATTTCATTGAAAGGGGTAGCCAAGCTTCAAAGAAATAACAAGTTTCCAAAATACCAGCAAATATTTTTTCACCCAATCTTGATGATACTTGGTGGTAATGACAGGTACACAAATCTCACTTCTCTCACCAAATTTTGTTCTTCTAGGTTTAAGCGTTCGTCTCCCATAGCAGTTTTTATATTTTGTTTTCACTCTGTTCTCTCCTATATAAAAAGATCATTTGGAACTCTATATCCAACAGGGATTGTGGCACAGACTGTGGAAAAGCACATTCATTGAAAGGGGTTGCCAAGCTTCCAAGAAATAACAAGATTCCAAAATACCAGCAAATACTTTTTCACCCAATCTTGATGATACTTGGGGGTAATGATTGGTATACAAATCCCACTTGACTCACCAAATTTTGTTCTTCTAATTTGAAGCGTTTTTTTACAGTAGCAGTTTATATTTTTAGGATTCACTATGTTCTCTCCTATATAGATAGATGAATTTGGAACTCTAAATACAACATGGTTTGTAGTAGCTCTTTGAAACTTGACAAAATAAAGGAGTTCTCAGTTTTGTCTCTATGGTTTGTTTCCTCTACAAGTAGCCCTAAGCCGAGACTGTGGAAAAGACTTTCATTGAAAGGGGTTGCCAAGCTTCCAAGAAATTATGAGTTTTTGAAAAACCAGCAAATATTTTTTCACCCAATCTGGATGATATGTGGTGGTAATGATTAGTACACAAATCCCACTTGGCTCACCAAATTTTGTTCTTCTAGGTTGAAGCGTTCGTTTACAGTAGCATCTTTTAATTTTAGTTTTCACTCTGTTCTCTCCTATATAGATAGATGAAATTGGAACTCTAAATCCAACATGGTTTGTAGTAGCTCTTTGAAACTTGACAAAATAAAGGAGTTCTCAGGTTTGTCTCTATGCTTTGTTTCCTCTTGAAGTAGCCCTAGGCACAGACTGTGGAAAAGCACTTTCATTGAGAGGGGTTGCCAAGCTTCTAAGAAATAACGAGTTTCGGAAATACCAGAAAATATTTTTTCACCCAATCTTGATGATACATGGTGGCAATGACAAGTGCACAAATCCCACATGGCTCTCCAAATTTTGTTCATCTAGGTTGAAGCGTTCGTCTACAGTAGCAGTTTTTACATTTAGGATTCACTCTTTTCTCTTCTATATAGATAGATGAATTTGGAACTCTAAATCCAACATGGTTTGTATTAGCTCTTTGAAAATTGACAAAATAAAGGAGTTCTCAGTTTTGTCTCTATGGTTTGTTTCCTCTTCAAGTAGCCCTAAGCACAGACTGTGGAATAGCACTTTCATTGAGAGGGGTTGCCAAGCTTCTAAGAAATAACGAGTTTCCGAAATACCAGCAAATATTTTTTCATCCAATCTTGATGATACTTGGTGGTAATGATCAGCACAGAAATCCCTCTTGGCTCACCAAATTTTCTTCTTCTAGGTTGAAGCCTTCGTCTACAATAGGAGTTCTTATATTTGGTTTCCCTCTGTACTCTCCTATATAGATAGATGAATTTGGCACTCTACATCCAACATGGTTTGTAGTAGCTCTTTGAAACTTGACAAAATAAAGTAGTTCTCAGTTTTGTCTCTATTATTTGTTTCCTCTTCAAGGAGGCCTAGGCAAAGACTGTGGAAAAGAACTATCATTTTAAGGGGTTGCAAAGCTTCTAAGGAATAACTAGTTTCCGAAATACCAGGAAATATTTTTCACTCAATCTTGAAGATACTTGGTGGTAATGATCAGTACACAAATCCCACTTGACTCACCAAATTTTGTTCTTCTAGTTTGAATGGTTCGTTTACAGTAGCAGTTTAAATTTTTAGGTTTCCCTCTGTTCTCTCTTATATAGATAGATGAATTTGAAATTCTAAATACAATATGGTTTGTAGTAGCCTTTTGAAACTTGACAAAAAAAGTAGTTCCCAGTTTTGTCTCTATGGTTTGTTTCCTCTTCAAGTAGCCCTACACGGAGACTGTGGAAAGCACTTTCATTGAAAGGGGTTGCCAAGCTTCCAAGATATTACGAGTTTCCGAAATACCAGCAAATATTTTTCACCCAATCTTGAAGTTACTTGGTGGTAATGATGAGAACACAAATCCCACGTGGCTCACCAAATTTGTTCTTCTAGGTTGAAGCGTTCGTCTACAGTAGCAGTTTTAATATTTAGGTTTCACTCTGTTCTCTTCTATGTAGATAGTTGAATTTGGAACTCTAAATCCAACATGGTTTGTAGTAGCTCTATGAAACTTGAAAAAATAAAGTAGTTCTCCGTTTTGTCTCTATGGTTTGTTTCCTCCTCAAGTAGCCCTAGGAAGAGACTGTGGCAAAGCACTTTCATTGAAAGGGGTTGCCAAGCTTCCAAGAAATTACGAGTTTCCGAAATACCAGCAAGTATTTTTTCAGGAAATCTTGATGATACCTGGTGGTAATAACAAGTACACAAAGCCCACTTGGCTCACCACATTTTGTTCTTCTAGGTTGAAGCGTTCATTTACATTACCAGTTTATATTTTTAGGTTTCTCTCTGTTCTCTCCTATATAGATAGATGGATTTGCAACTCTAAATCCAACATGGTTTGTAGTAGCTTCTTGAATCTTGACAAAATAAAGGAGTTTTCAGTTTTGTCTCTATGGTTTGTTTCCTTTCAAGTAGCCCTAAGCAGAGACTGTGGAAAAGCACTTTGATTGAAAGTGGTTGCCAAGCATCCAAGAAATTACAAGTTTCCGAAATACGAGCAAATATTTTTTCACCAAATCTTGATGATACCTGGTGGTAATGACAAGTACACAAAGCCCACTTGGCTCACCGAATTTCGATCTTCTAGGTTGAACCTTTCGTTTACAGTAGCAGTTTTTATTTTTAGGTTTCCCTCTGTTCTCTCCTATATAGATAGATGAATTTGGAACTCTAAATACAACATGGTATGCAGTAGCCCTTTGAAACTTGACAAAAAAACGTAGTTCCAAGTTTGTCTCTATGGTTTGTTCCTCTTCAAGTAACCATAAGCAGAGACCGAGAAAAAGCACTTTCATTGAAAGGGGTTGCCTAGCTTCCAAGAAATTACGAGTTTCAAATACCAGCAAATATTTTTCACCAATCTTGAAGATACATTGTGGTAATGACCAGTACACAAATCCCACGTGGCTCACCAAATATTGTTCTTCTAGGTTGAAGCGTTCGTCTACAGTAGTAGTTTTTATATTTAGGTTTCACTCTGTTCTCTTCTATATAGATAGATGAATTTGGAACTCTAAATCCAACATGGTTTGTAGTAGCTCTTTGAAACTTGAAAAAATGAAGGAGTTCTGAGTTTTGTCTCTATGGTTTGTTTCATCTTAAAGTAGCCCTAAGCAGAGACTTTGGAAAAGCACTTTCATTGAAAGGGGTTGCAAAGCTGCCAAGAAATGACGAGTTTCCGAAATACCAGCAAATATTTTTTCACCAAATCTTGATGATACCTGGTGGTAATGACTAGTATACAAAGCCAACTTGGCTCACCAAATTTCGTTCTTCTAGGATGAAGCGTTCATTTACAGTAGCAGTTTTTATTTTTAGGTTTCTATCTGTTCTCTCCTATATAGATAGATGAATTTGGAACTCTAAATCCAACCTGGTTTGTAGTAGCTCTTTGAAACTTGACAAAATAAAGTACTTCTCAGTTTTGACTCTATTTTTTGTTTCGTCTTCAAGTAGCCCTAGGCACAGACTGTGGAAAAGCACTTTCATTGAGAGGGGTTGCGAAGCTTATAAGAAATAACGAGTTTCCGAAATACCAGCAAATATGTTTTCACCCAATCTTGATGATACTTGGTGGTAATGATCAGTACACAAATCCCACTTGGCTCACCAAATGTTGTTCTTCTAGGTTGAAGCGTTCTATTACCGTAGCAGTTTTTATTTTTAGGTTTCACTCTGTTCTCTTGTATATAGATAGATGAATTTGGAACTCTAAATCCAACATGGTTTGTAGTAGCTCTTTGAAACTTGAAAAAATTAAGGAGTTCTGAGTTTTGTCTCTATGGTTTGTTTCCTCTTCAAGTAGCCCTAAGCAGAGACTGTGGAAAAGCACTTTCATTGAAAGGGGTTGCGAAGCTTCCAAGAAATTACGAGTTTCCGAAATACCAGCAAATATTTTTTCACCAAATCTTGATGATACCTCGTGTTAATGACAAGTATACAAAGGCCACTTGGCTCACCAAATTTTGTTCTTCTAGGTTGAAGCGTTCGTTTACAGTAGCAGTTTTATTTTTAGGTTTCTCTCTGTTCTCTCCTATATAGATTGATGAATTTGGAACTCTAAATCCAACATGGTTTGTAGTAGCTTTTTGAATCTTGACAAAATAAAGGAGTTCTCAGTTTTGTCTCTATGGTTTGTTTCCTCTTCAAGTAGCCCTAGGCACAGACTGTGGAAAAGCAATTTCATTGAAAGGGGTTGCCAAGCTTCTAAGGAATAATGAGTTTCAAAATACCAGGAAATATTTCTTCACCCAATCTTGATGATTCATGGTGGTAATGATCAGTGCACAAATCCCACTTGGCTGACCAAATTTTGTTCTTCTAGGTTGAAGCGTACGTCTACAGTAGCAGTTTTTATATTTAGGTTTCACTCTGTTCTCTATATATAGATAGATGAATTTGGAACTCTAAATCCAACATGGTTTGTAGTAGCTCTTTGAAACTTGACAAAATAAAGTACTTCTCTGTTTTGACTCTATTTTTTGTTTCGTCTTCAAGTAGCCCTAAGCACAGACTGTGGAAAAGCACTTTCATTGAGAGGGGTTGCCAAGCTTATAAGAAATAACGAGTTTCCGAAATACCAGCAAATATGTTTTCATCCAATATTGATGCTACTTGGTGGTAATGATCAGTACACAAATCCCACTTGGCTCACCAAATTGTGTTTTTCTAGGTTGAAGCGTTCGTCTACAGTAGCAGTTTTTATTTTTAGGTTTCACTCTGTTCTCTCATATATAGATAGAAGAATTTGGAACTCTAAATCCAACATGGTTTGTAGTAGCTCTGTGAAACTTGACAAAATAAAGGAGTTCTCAGTTTTGTCTCTATGGATTGTTTCCTCTTCAAGTAGCCCTAGGCACTGACTGTTGAAATGCACTTTCATTGAGAGGGGTTGCCAAGCTTCTAAGAAATAACGAGTTTCCGAAATACCAGCAAATATTTTTTCACCCAATTATGATGATACTTGGTGGTGATGATCGGTACACAAATCCCACTAGGCTCTCGAAATTTTGTTCTTCTACGTTGAAGCGTTAGTCTACAGTAGCAGTTTTTATATTTAGGTTTCACTCTGTTCACTCTTATATAGACAGATGAATTTGGAACTCTAAATCCAATATTGTTTGTAGTAGCTCTTTGAATCTTGACAAAATAAAGGAGTGCTCGGTTTTGTCTCTATGGTTTGTTTCCGCTTCAAGTAGCCCTAAGCAGAGACTGTGGAAAAGCACTTTCATTGAGAGGGGTTACCAAGCTTCCAAGAAAATACGAGTTTCCGAAATACCAGCAAATATTTTTTCACCCAATATTCATGATACTTGGTGGTACTGATAGGTACACAAATCGCACTTGGCTCACCAAATTTTGTTCTGCTCGGTTGAAGCGTTCGTCTACAGTAGCAGTTTTTATATTTAGGTTTCACTCTGTTCTCTCCTATATAGATAGATGAATTTGGAACTCTAAATCCAACATGGTTCGTAGTAGCTCTTTGAAATTTGACAAAATAAAGGAGTTCTCAGGTTTGTCTCTATGGTTAGTTTCCTCTTCAAGTAGCCCTGGGCACAGACGGTGGAAAAGCACTTTCATTGAGAGGGTTTGCCAAGCTTCTAAGAAATAACGAGTTTCCGAAATACCAGCAAATATTTTTTCACCCAATGTTGATGATACTTGGTGGTAATGATCAGTACACAAATCCCACTTGGCTCACCAAATTTTGTTCTTCTAGGTTGAAGCGTTCGTCTACTGTAGCAGTTTTTATATTTTGGTTTCCCTCTGTTCTCTCCTATATAGATAGATGAATTTGGAACTCTAAATCCAACATGGTTTTCAGTAGCTCTTTGAAAATTGACAAAATAAAGTAGTACTCAGTTTTGTCTCTATGTTTTGTTTCCTCTTCAAGTAGCCATAGGCACAGACTCTGGAAAAGCACTTTCAGTGAGAGGGGTTGCCATGCTTCCAAGAAATAATGACAATCGGAAATACCAGCAAATATTTTTTTACCCAATCTTGATGATACTTGGTGGTAATGATCAGTACAGAAATCCCACTTGACGCACCAAATTTTGTTCTTCTAGTTTGAAGCGTTCGTTTACAGGAGCATTTTATGTTTTGAGGTTTCCCTCTGTTCTCTCCTATATAGATAGATGAATTTGGAACTCTAAATACAACATGGTATGTAGAAGCCCTTTGAAACTTGACAAAAAAACGTAGTTCCAAGTTTGTCTCAATGGTTTGTTCCTCTTCAAGTAGCCCTAAGCAGAGACAGAGGAAAAGCACTTTCATTGAAAGGGGTTGCCTAGCTTCCAAGAAATTACGAGTTTCAAATACCAGCAAATATTTTTCACCCAATCTTGAAGATACATGGTGGTAATGACCAGTACACAAATCCCACGTGGCTCACCAAATATTGTTCTTCTAGGTTGAAGCGTTCGTCTACAGTAGTAGTTTTTATATTTAGGTTTCACTCTGTTCTCTTCTATATAGATAGATGAATTTGGAACTCTAAATCCAACATGGTTTGTAGTAGCTCTTTGAAACTTGAAAAAATGAAGGAGTTCTGAGTTTTGTCTCTATGGTTTGTTTCATCTTAAAGTAGCCCTAAGCAGAGACTGTGGAAAAGCACTTTCATTGAAAGGGGTTGCAAAGCTGCCAAGAAATTACGAGTTTCCGAAATACCAGCAAATATTTTTTCACCAAATCTTGATGATACCTGGTGGTAATGACAAGTATACAAAGCCAACTTGGCTCACCAAATTTCGTTCTTCTAGGTTGAAGCGTTCGTTTACAGTAGCAGTTTTTATTTTTAGGTTTCTCTCTGTTCTCTCCTATATAGATAGATGAATTTGGAACTCTAAATCCAACCTGGTTTGTAGTAGCTCTTTGAAACTTGACAAAATAAAGTACTTCTCAGTTTTGACTCTATTTTTTGTTTCGTCTTCAAGTAGCCCTAGGCACAGACTGTGGAAAAGCACTTTCATTGAGAGGGGTTGCGAAGCTTATAAGAAATAACGAGTTTCCGAAATACCAGCAAATATGTTTTCACCCAATGTTGATGCTACTTGGTGGTATAGATCAGTACACAAATCCCACTTGGCTCACCAAATTTTGTTCTTCTAGGTTGAAGCATTCGTCTACAGTAGCAGTTTTCATATGTAGGTTTCACTCTGTTCTCTACTATATAGATAGATGAATTTGGCACTCTAAATCTAACATGGTTTGTAGTAGCTCTTTGAAACTTGACAAAATAAAGGAGTTCTCAGTTTTGTCTCTATGTTTTGTATCCTCTTCAAGTAGCCCTAGGCACATACTGTGGAAAAGCACTTTCATTGAGAGAGGTTTCCAAGCTTCTAGGAAATAACGAGTTTCCGAAATACCAGCAAATATTTTTTCACCCAATCTTGATGATAGTTGGTGGTAATGATCAGTACTCAAATCCCACTTGGCTCACCAAATGTTGTTCTTCTAGGTTGAAGCGTTCTATTACAGTAGCAGTTTTTATTTTTAGGTTTCACTCTGTTCTCTTGTATATAGATAGATGAATTTAGAACTCTAAATCCAACATGGTTTGTAGTAGCTCTTTGAAACTTGAAAAAATTAAGGAATTCTGAGTTTTGTCTCTATGGTTTGTTTCCTCTTCAAGTAGCCCTAAGCAGAGACTGTGGAAAAGCACTTTCATTGAAAGGGGTTGCGAAGCTTCCAAGAAATTACGAGTTTCCGAAATACCAGCAAATATTTTTTCACCAAATCTTGATGATACCTCGTGGTAATGACAAGTATACAAAGGCCACTTGGCTCATTAAATTTTGTTCTTCGAGGTTGAAGCGTTTGTTTACAGTAGCAGTTTTTATTTTTAGGTTTCTCTCTGTTCTCTCCTATATATATAGATGAATTTGGAACTCTAAATCCAACATGGTTTGTAGTAGCTTTTTGAATCTTGACAAAATAAAGGAGTTCTCAGTTTTGTCTCTATGGTTTGTTTCCTCTTCAAGTAGCCCTAGGCACAGACTGTGGAAAAGCAATTTCATTGAAAGGGGTTGCCAAGCTTCTAAGGAATAACGAGTTTCAAAATACCAGGAAATATTTCTTCACCCAATCTTGATGATTCATGGTGGTAATGATCAGTGCACAAATCCCACTTGCCTGACCAAATTTTGTTCTTCTAGGTTGAAGCGTTCGTCTACAGTAGCAGTTTTTATATTTAGGTTTCACTCTGTTCTCTATATATAGATAGATGAATTTGGAACTCTAAATCCAACATGGTTTGTAGTAGCTCTTTGAAACGTGACAAAATAAAGTACTTCTCTGTTTTGACTCTATTTTTTGTTTCGTCTTCAAGTAGCCCTAAGCACAGACTGTGGAAAAGCACTTTCATTTAGAGGGGTTGCCAAGCTTATAAGAAATAACGAGTTTCCGAAATACCAGCAAATATGTTTTCACCCAATATTGATGCTACTTGGTGGTAATGATCAGTACACAAATCCCACTTGGCTCACCAAATTGTGTTTTTCTAGGTTGAAGCGTTCGTCTACAGTAGCAGTTTTTATATTTAGGTTTCCCTCTGTTCTCTATATAAAGATAGATGAATTTGGAACTCTAAATCCAACATGGTTTGGAGTAGCTGTTTGAAACTTGACAAAATACTGGAGTTCTCAGTTTTCTCTCTATGGTTTGTTTCCTCTTCAAGTAGCCCTAAGCAGAGACTGTGGAAAAGCACTTTCATTGAAAGGGGTTGCCAAGCTTCCAAGAAATAACGAGTTTCCAAAATACCAGCAAATATTTTTTCACCCAATCTTGATGATACTAGTGTTAATGACCAGTACACAAATCCCACGTGGCTCACCAAATTTTGTTCTTCTAGGTTGAAGCGATCCTTTACAGTAGCAGTTTTTATTTTTAGGTTTCTCTGTTCTCTCCTATATAGATAGATGAATTTGGCACTCTAAATCCAACATGGTTTGTAGTAGCTCTTTGAAACTTGACAAAATAAAGGAGTTCTCAGTTTTGTCTCTATGTTTTGTTTCCTCTTCAAGTAGCCCTGGGCACAGACTGTGGAAAAGCACTTTCATTGAGAGGGGTTTTCAAGCATCTAGGAAATAACGAGTTTCCGAAATACCAGTAAATATTTTTTCACCCAATCTTGATGATACTTGGTGGTAATGATCAGTACACAAATCCCACTTGGCTTACCAAATGTTGTTATTCTAGGTTGAAGCGTTCGATTACAGTAGCAGTTTATATTTTTTGGTTTCACTCTGTTCTCTTCTATATAGATATATGAATTTGGAACTCTAAATCCAACATGGTTTGTAGTAGCTCTTTGAAACTTGAAAAAATTAAGGAGTTCCGAGTTTTGTGTCTATGGTTTGTTTCCTCTTCAAGTAGCCCTAAGCAGAGACTGTGGAAAAGCACTTTCATTGAAAGGGGTTGTGAAGCTTCCAAAAAATTACGAGTTTCCGAAATACCAGCAAATATTTTTTCATGAAATCTTGATGATACCTCGTGGTAATGACAAGTATACAAAGCCCACTTCGCTCACCAAATTTTGTTCTTCTTGGTTGAAGCTTTCGTTTACAATAGCAGTTTTTATTATTAGGTTTCTCTCTGTTCTCTCCTATATAGATAGATGAATTTGGAACTCTAAATCCAACATGGTTTGTAGTAGCTTTTTGAATCTTGACAAAATAAAGGAGTTCTCAGTTTTGTCTCTATGGTTTGTTTCCTCTTCAAGTAGCCCTAGCCACAGACTGTGGAAAAGCACTTTCATTTAAAGGGGTTGCCAAGCTCCTAAGGAATAACGAGTTTCAAAATACCAGGAAATATTTCTTCACCCAATCTTGATGATTCATGGTGGTAATGATCAGTACCCAAATCCCACTTGGCTGACCAAATTTTGTTCTTCTAGGTTGAAGGGTTCGTCTACAGTAGCAGTTTTTATATTTAGGTTTCACTCTGTTCTCTATATATAGATAGATGAATTTGGAACTCTAAATCCAACATGGTTTGTAGTAGCTGTTCGAAACTTAACAAAATACAGGAGTTCTCAGTTTTCTCTCTCTGGTTTGTTTCCTCTTCAAGTAGCCCTAAGCGGAGACTGTGGAAAAGCACTTTCATTGAAAGGGGTTGCCAAGCTCCCAGAAATAACGACTTTCAGAAATACCAGCAAATATTTTTTTACCCAATCTTGATGATACTTAGTGGTAATGACAAGTATACAAAGTCCACTTGGCTAACCAAATTTTGTTCTTCTAGGTTGAAGAGTTCGTTTACAGTAGCAGTTTTTATTTTTAGGTATCTCTCTGTTCTCTCCTATATAAATAGATAAATTTGGAACTCTAAATCCAACATGGTTTGTAGTAGCTTTTTGAATCTTTACAAAATAAAGGAGTTCTCAGTTTTGTCTCTATGGTTTGTATCCTCTTCAAGTAGCCCTAAGCAGAAACTGTGGAAAAGCACTTTCATTGAGAGGGGTTGCCAAGCTTATAAAAAATAACGAGTTTCCGAAATACCAGCAAATATGTTTTCACCCAATATTGATGCTACTTGGTGGTAATGATCAGTACACAAATCCCACTTGGCTCACCAAATTTTGTTCTTCTAGGTTGAAGCATTCGTCTACAGTAGCAGTTTTCATATGTAGGTTTCACTCTGTTCTCTACTATATAGATAGATGAATTTGGCACTCTAAATCCAACATGGTTCGTAGTAGCTCTGTGAAACTTGAGAAAATAAAGGAGTTCTCAGTTTTGTCTCTATGGATTGTATCCTCTTCAAGTAGCCCTAGGCACTGACTGTTGAAATGCACTTTCATTGAGAGGGGTTGCCAAGCTTCTAAGAAATAACGAGTTTCCGAAATACCAGCAAATATTTTTTCACCCAATATTCATGATACTTGGTGGTACTGATAGGTACACAAATCGCACTTGGCTCACCAAATTTTGTTCTTCTAGGTTGAAGCGCTCGTCTACTGTAGCAGTTTTTATATTTAGGTTTCACTCTGTTCTCTTCTATATAGATAGATGAATTTGGAACTCTAAATCCAACATGGTTTGTAGTAGCTCTTTGAAACTTGAAAAAATGAAGGAGTTCTGAGTTTTGTCTCTATGGTTTGTTTCATCTTAATGTAGCCCTAAGCAGAGACTGTGGAAAAGCACTTTCATTGAAAGGGGTTGGAAAGCTGCCAAGAAATTACGAGTTTCCGAAATGCCAGCAAATATTTTTTCACCAAATCTTGATGATACCTGGTGGTAATGACAAGTATACAAAGCCAACTTGGCTCACCAAATTTCGTTCTTCTAGGTTGAAGCGTTCATTTACAGTAGCAGTTTTTATTTTTAGGTTTCTATCTGTTCTCTCCTATATAGATAGATGAATTTGGAACTCTAAATCCAACCTGGTTTGTAGTAGCTCTTTGAAACTTGACAAAATAAAGTACTTCTCAGTTTTGACTCTATTTTTTGTTTCGTCTTCAAGTAGCCCTAGGCACAGACTGTGGAAAAGCACTTTCATTGAGAGGGGTTGCCAAGCTTATAAGAAATAACGAGTTTCCGAAATACCAGCAAATATGTTTTCACCCAATATTGATGCTACTTGGTGGTAATGATCAGTACACAAATCCCACTTGGCTCACCAAATTGTGTTTTTCTAGGTTGAAGCGTTCGTCTACAATAGCAGTTTTTATTTTTAGGTTTCACTCTGTTCTCTCATATATAGATAGAAGAATTTGGAACTCTAAATCCAACATGGTTTGTAGTAGCTCTGTGAAACTTGAGAAAATAAAGGAGTTCTCAGTTTTGTCTCTATGGATTGTATCCTCTTCAAGTAGCCCTAGGCACTGACTGTTGAAATGCACTTTCATTGAGAGGGGTTGCCAAGCTTCTAAGAAATAACGAGTTTCCGAAATACCAGCAAATATTTTTTCACCCAATTATGATGATACTTGGTGGTGATGATCGGTACACAAATCCCACTGGGCTCTCGAAATTTTGTTCTTCTACGTTGAAGCGTTCGTCTACAGTAGCAGTTTTTATATTTAGGTTTCACTCTGTTCGCTCGTATATAGACAGATGAATTTGGAACTCTAAATCCAATATTGTTTTTAGTAGCTCTTTGAATCTTGACAAAATAAAGGAGTGCTCGGTTTTGTCTCTATGGTTTGTTTCTGCTTCAAGTAGCCTTAAGCAGAGACTGTGGAAAAGCTCTTTCATTGAGAGGGGTTACCAAGCTTCCAAGAAAATACGAGTTTCCGAAATACCAGCAAATATTTTTTCACCCAATATTCATGATACTTGGTGGTACTGATAGGTACACAAATCGCACTTGGCTCACCAAATTTTGTTCTGCTCGGTTGAAGCGTTCGTCTACAGTAGAAGTTTTTATATTTAGGTTTCACTCTGTTCTCTCCTATATAGATAGATGAATTTGGAACTCTAAATCCAACATGGTTTGCAGTAGCTTTTTGAAACTTGACAAAATAAAGGAGTTCTCAGGTTTGTCTCTATGGTTTGTTTCCTCTTCAAGTAGCCCTAGGCACAGACTGTGGAAAAGCACGTTCATTGAAAGGGGTTGCCAAGCTTCTAAGGAATAACGAGTTTCAAAATACCAGGAAATATTTCTTCACCCAATCTTGATGATTCATGGTGGTAATGATCAGTACACAAATCCCACTTGGCTGACCAAATTTTGTTCTTCTAGGTTGAAGCGTTCGTCTACAGTAGCAGTTTTTATATTTAGGATTCACTCTGTGCTCTATATATAGATAGATGAATTTGGAACTCTAAATCCAACATGGTTTGTAGTAGCTCTTTGAAACTTGACAAAATAAGGAACTTCTCAGTTTTGACTCTATTTTGTTTCGTCTTCAAGTAGCCCTAGGCACAGACTGTGGAAAAGCACTTTCATTGAGAGGGGTTGCCAAGCTTATAAGAAATAACGAGTTTCCGAAATACCAGCAAATATGTTTTCACCCAATATTGATGCTACTTGGTGGTATAGATCAGTACACAAATCCCACTTGGCTCACCAAATTTTGTTCTTCTAGGTTGAAGCATTCGTCTACAGTAGCAGTTTTCATATGTAGGTTTCACTCTGTTCTCTACTATATAGATAGATGAATTTGGCACTCTAAATCCAACATGTTTTGTAGTAGCTCTTTGAAACTTGACAAAATAAAAAAGTTCTCAGTTTTGTCTCTATGTTTTGTTTCCTCTTCAAGTAGTCCTAGGCACAGGCTGTGGAAAAGCACTTTCATTGAGAGGGGTTGCCAAGCTTATAAGAAATAACGAGTTTCCGAAATACCAGCAAATATGTTTTCACCCAATATTGATGCTACTTGGTGGTAATGATCAGTACACAAATCCCACTTGGCTCACCAAATTGTGTTTTTCTAGGTTGAAGCGTTCGTCTACAATAGCAGTTTTTATTTTTAGGTTTCACTCTGTTCTCTCATATATAGATAGAAGAATTTGGAACTCTAAATCCAACATGGTTTGTAGTAGCTCTGTGAAACTTGAGAAAATAAAGGAGTTCTCAGTTTTGTCTCTATGGATTGTATCCTCTTCAAGTAGCCCTAGGCACTGACTGTTGAAATGCACTTTCATTGAGAGGGGTTGCCAAGCTTCTAAGAAATAACGAGTTTCCGAAATACCAGCAAATATTTTTTCACCCAATTATGATGATACTTGGTGGTGATGATCGGTACACAAATCCCACTGGGTTCTCGAAATTTTGTTCTTCTACGTTGAAGCGTTCGTCTACAGTAGCAGTTTTTATATTTAGGTTTCACTCTGTTCGCTCGTATATAGACAGATGAATTTGGAACTCTAAATCCAATATTGTTTTTAGTAGCTCTTTGAATCTTGACAAAATAAAGGAGTGCTCGGTTTTGTCTCTATGGTTTGTTTCTGCTTCAAGTAGCCTTAAGCAGAGACTGTGGAAAAGCACTTTCATTGAGAGGGGTTACCAAGCTTCCAAGAAAATACGAGTTTCCGAAATACCAGCAAATATTTTTTCACCCAATATTCATGATACTTGGTGGTACTGATAGGTACACAAATCGCACTTGGCTCACCAAATTTTGTTCTGCTCGGTTGAAGCGTTCGTCTACAGTAGAAGTTTTTATATTTAGGTTTCACTCTGTTCTCTCCTATATAGATAGATGAATTTGGAACTCTAAATCCAACATGGTTTGCAGTAGCTTTTTGAAACTTGACAAAATAAAGGAGTTCTCAGGTTTGTCTCTATGGTTTGTTTCCTCTTCAAGTAGCCCTAGGCACAGACTGTGGAAAAGCACGTTCATTGAAAGGGGTTGCCAAGCTTCTAAGGAATAACGAGTTTCAAAATACCAGGAAATATTTCTTCACCCAATCTTGATGATTCATGGTGGTAATGATCAGTACACAAATCCCACTTGGCTGACCAAATTTTGTTCTTCTAGGTTGAAGCGTTCGTCTACAGTAGCAGTTTTTATATTTAGGATTCACTCTGTGCTCTATATATAGATAGATGAATTTGGAACTCTAAATCCAACATGGTTTGTAGTAGCTCTTTGAAACTTGACAAAATAAGGAACTTCTCAGTTTTGACTCTATTTTGTTTCTTCTTCAAGTAGCCCTAGGCACAGACTGTGGAAAAGCACTTTCATTGAGAGGGGTTGCCAAGCTTATAAGAAATAACGAGTTTCCGAAATACCAGCAAATATGTTTTCACCCAATATTGATGCTACTTGGTGGTATAGATCAGTACACAAATCCCACTTGGCTCACCAAATTTTGTTCTTCTAGGTTGAAGCATTCGTCTACAGTAGCAGTTTTCATATGTAGGTTTCACTCTGTTCTCTACTATATAGATAGATGAATTTGGCACTCTAAATCCAACATGTTTTGTAGTAGCTCTTTGAAACTTGACAAAATAAAAAAGTTCTCAGTTTTGTCTCTATGTTTTGTTTCCTCTTCAAGTAGTCCTAGGCACAGGCTGTGGAAAAGCACTTTCATTGAGTGGGGTTTCCAAGCTTCTAGGAAATAACGAGTTTCTGAAATACCCGCAAATATTTTTTCACCCATTCTTGATGATACTTGGTGGTAATTATCAGTACACAAATCCCACTTGGCTCACCAAATGTTGTTCCTCTAGGTTGAAGCGTTCGATTACAGTAGCAGTTTTTATTTTTAGGTTACACTCTGTTATCTCCTATATAGATAGATGAATTTGGAACTCTAAATTTAACATGGTTTGTAGTAGCTCTTTGAAACTTGACAAAATAAAGGAGTTCTCAGTTGTGTCTCTATGCTTTGTTTCCTCTTCAAGTAGCCCTAAGCAGAATCTGTGGAAAAGCACTTTCATTGAAAGGGGTTGCCAATCATCCAAGGAATAACGAGTTTCCGAAATACTAGGAAATATTTTTAAACCCAAACTTGATGATTCTTGGTGGTAATGATCAGTACACAAATCCCACTTGGCTCACCAAATGTTGTTCTTCTAGATTGAAGCGTTAGATTACAGTAGCAGTTTTTATATTTAGGTTTCACTTTGTTCTCTTCTATATAGGTAGATGAATTTGGCACTCAAAATCCAACATAGTTTGTAGTAGCTTTTTGAATCTTGACAAAAAAAAGGAGTTCTCAGTTTTGTCTCTATGGTTTGTTTCCTCTTCAGTAGCCCTAGGCACAGACTGTGGAAAAGCACGTTCATTGAAATGGGTTGCCAAGCTTCTAAGGAATAATGATTTTCAAAATACATGGAAATATTTCTTCACCCTATCTTGATGATTCTTGGTGGTCATGATCACTACACAAATCCCACTTGGCTCACCAAATTGTGTTCTTCTAGGATGAAGCGTTCGTTTACAATAGCAATTTTTATTTTTAGGTTTCACTCTCTTCTGTCCTAAATAGATTGATGAATTTGGAACTCTAAAACCAACATGGTTTGTAGTAGCTCTTTGAAACTTAACAAAATAAAGGAGTTCTCAGTTTTGTCCCAATGGTTTCTTTCCTCTTCAAGTAGCCCTAAGCACCGACTGTGGAAAAGCACTTTCATTGAGAGGGTTTGCCAAGCTTCTAAGAAATAACGATTTTCCGAAATACCAGCAACTATTTTTTCAACCAATCTTGATGATACTTGGTGGTAATGACCAGTGAACAAATCCCATTTGACTGAACAAATTTTGTTCTTCTAGGTTGAAGCGTTTGTCTACAGTAGCAGTTTTTATATTTAGGTTTCACTCTGTTCTCTTCTATATAGATAGATGAGTTTGGAACTCTAAATCCAACGTGGTTTGAAGTAGCTCTTTAAAACGTGAGAAAAAAAAGGAGTTCTCAGTTTTGTCTCTATCGTTTGTTTCCTCTTCAAATAGCACTAGGCACAGACTGTGGAAAAGCACTTTCCTTGAGAGGGGTTAACAAGCTTCTAAGAAATAACGTTTTTCCGAAATACCAGCAAATATTATTTCACCCAATCTTGATGCTACGGGGTGGTAATGATCAGTACACAAATCAGACTTGGCTCACCAAATTTTGTTCTTCTAGTTTGAAGCGTTCGTCTACAGTAGCAGTTTTTATATTTAGGTTTCCCTCTGTTCTCTATATATAGATAGATGAATTTGGAACTCTAAATCCAACATGGTTTGTCGTAGCTCTTTGAAACTTGACAAAATACAGGAGTTCTCAGTTTTGTCTCTATGGTTTGTTTCCTCTTCAAGTAGCCCTAGGCACAGACTGTGGAAAAGCAATTTCATTGAAAGGGGTTGCCAAGCTTCCAAGAAATAAGGAATTTCCGAAATACCAGCAAATATTTTTTTACCCAATCTTGATGATACTTGGTGGTAATGATCGGTACACAAATACCACTTGACTCACCAAATGTTGTTCTTCTATTTTGAAGCGTTCGTTTACAGTAGCATTTTGTGTTTTTAGGTTTCCCTCTGTTCTCTCCTATATAGATAGATGAATTTGGAACTCTAAATACAACATGGTTTGTAGTAGACCTTTGAATCTTGACAAAAAAAAAGTAGTTCCAAGTTTTGTCTCTATGGTTTGTTTCCTCTTCAAGTAGCCATAAGCAGAGACCGTGGAAAAGCACTTTCATTGAAAGGGGTTGCCTAGCTTCCAAGAAATTACGAGTTTCCTAAATACCAGCAAATATTTTTCACCCAATCTTGGAGATACATGGTGGTAATGATAAGTATACAAAGCCCACTTGGCTCACCAAATTTTGTTCTTCTAGGTTGAAGGGTTCGTTTACAGTAGCAGTATTTATTTTTAGGTTTCACTCTGTTCACTCCTATATAGATGGATGAATTTGGAACTCTAAATTCATCATGGGTTGTAGTAGCTTTTTGAATCTTGACAAAATAAAGGAGTTCCCAGTTTTGTCTCTATGGTTTGTTTCCTCTTCAAGTAGCACTAGGCACAGACTGTGGAAAAGCACTTATATTGAGAGGGGTTAACAAGCTTCTAAGAAATAACGAGTTTCCGAAATACCAGCAAATATTTTTTCACCCAAACTTGATGCTACTTGCTGGTAATGATCAGTACACAAATCCCACGTGGCTCACCAAATTTTGTTCTTATAGGTTGAAGCGTTCGTCTACAGTAGCAGTCTTCATATTTAGGTTTCACTCTGTTCTCCCGTATATAGATAGATAAATTTTTAACACTAAATCCAACATGTTTGTAGTAGCTCTTGGAAACTTGACAAAATAAAGGAGTTCTCAGTTTTGTCTCTATGGTTTGTTTCCTCTTCAAGTAGCCCTAGGCCCAGACTGTGGAAAAGCAATTTCATTGAAAGGGGTGGCCAAGCTTCTAAGGAAAAAGGAGTTTCAAAATACCAGGAAATATTTCCTCACCCAAACTTGATGATTCTTGGTGGTAATGATCAGTACACAATTCCCAATTGGCTCACCACGTTTTGTTCTTCTAGGTTGAAGCGTTCGTCTACAGTAGCAGTTTTTATATTTAGGTTCCACTCTCTTCTCTCCTATATAGATGCATGAATTTTCAACTCTAAATCCAACATGGTTTGTAGTAGCTCTTTGAAACTTGACAGAATAAAGGAGTTCTCAGGTTTGTCTCTATGGTTAGTTTCCTCTTCAAGTAGCCCTGGGCACAGACGGTGGAAAAGCACTTTCATTGAGAGGGTTTGCCAAGCTTCTAAGAAATAACGAGTTTCCGAAATACCAGCAAATATTTTTTCACCCAATGTTGATGATACTTGGTGGTAATGATCAGTACACAAATCCCACTTGGCTCACCAAATTTTGTTCTTCTAGGTTGAAGCGTTCGTCTACTGTAGCAGTTTTTATATTTTGGTTTCCCTCTGTTCTCTCCTATATAGATAGATGAATTTGGAACTCTAAATCCAACATGGTTTTCAGTAGCTCTTTGAAAATTGACAAAATAAAGTAGTACTCAGTTTTGTCTCTATGTTTTGTTTCCTCTTCAAGTAGCCATAGGCACAGACTCTGGAAAAGCACTTTCAGTGAGAGGGGTTGCCATGCTTCCAAGAAATAATGACAATCGGAAATACCAGCAAATATTTTTTTACCCAATCTTGATGATACTTGGTGGTAATGATCAGTACAGAAATCCCACTTGACGCACCAAATTTTGTTCTTCTAGTTTGAAGCGTTCGTTTACAGGAGCATTTTATGTTTTGAGGTTTCCCTCTGTTCTCTCCTATATAGATAGATGAATTTGGAACTCTAAATACAACATGGTATGTAGAAGCCCTTTGAAACTTGACAAAAAAACGTAGTTCCAAGTTTGTCTCAATGGTTTGTTCCTCTTCAAGTAGCCCTAAGCAGAGACAGAGGAAAAGCACTTTCATTGAAAGGGGTTGCCTAGCTTCCAAGAAATTACGAGTTTCAAATACCAGCAAATATTTTTCACCCAATCTTGAAGATACATGGTGGTAATGACCAGTACACAAATCCCACGTGGCTCACCAAATATTGTTCTTCTAGGTTGAAGCGTTCGTCTACAGTAGTAGTTTTTATATTTAGGTTTCACTCTGTTCTCTTCTATATAGATAGATGAATTTGGAACTCTAAATCCAACATGGTTTGTAGTAGCTCTTTGAAACTTGAAAAAATGAAGGAGTTCTGAGTTTTGTCTCTATGGTTTGTTTCATCTTAAAGTAGCCCTAAGCAGAGACTGTGGAAAAGCACTTTCATTGAAAGGGGTTGCAAAGCTGCCAAGAAATTACGAGTTTCCGAAATACCAGCAAATATTTTTTCACCAAATCTTGATGATACCTGGTGGTAATGACAAGTATACAAAGCCAACTTGGCTCACCAAATTTCGTTCTTCTAGGTTGAAGCGTTCGTTTACAGTAGCAGTTTTTATTTTTAGGTTTCTCTCTGTTCTCTCCTATATAGATAGATGAATTTGGAACTCTAAATCCAACCTGGTTTGTAGTAGCTCTTTGAAACTTGACAAAATAAAGTACTTCTCAGTTTTGACTCTATTTTTTGTTTCGTCTTCAAGTAGCCCTAGGCACAGACTGTGGAAAAGCACTTTCATTGAGAGGGGTTGCGAAGCTTATAAGAAATAACGAGTTTCCGAAATACCAGCAAATATGTTTTCACCCAATGTTGATGCTACTTGGTGGTATAGATCAGTACACAAATCCCACTTGGCTCACCAAATTTTGTTCTTCTAGGTTGAAGCATTCGTCTACAGTAGCAGTTTTCATATGTAGGTTTCACTCTGTTCTCTACTATATAGATAGATGAATTTGGCACTCTAAATCTAACATGGTTTGTAGTAGCTCTTTGAAACTTGACAAAATAAAGGAGTTCTCAGTTTTGTCTCTATGTTTTGTATCCTCTTCAAGTAGCCCTAGGCACATACTGTGGAAAAGCACTTTCATTGAGAGAGGTTTCCAAGCTTCTAGGAAATAACGAGTTTCCGAAATACCAGCAAATATTTTTTCACCCAATCTTGATGATAGTTGGTGGTAATGATCAGTACTCAAATCCCACTTGGCTCACCAAATGTTGTTCTTCTAGGTTGAAGCGTTCTATTACAGTAGCAGTTTTTATTTTTAGGTTTCACTCTGTTCTCTTGTATATAGATAGATGAATTTAGAACTCTAAATCCAACATGGTTTGTAGTAGCTCTTTGAAACTTGAAAAAATTAAGGAATTCTGAGTTTTGTCTCTATGGTTTGTTTCCTCTTCAAGTAGCCCTAAGCAGAGACTGTGGAAAAGCACTTTCATTGAAAGGGGTTGCGAAGCTTCCAAGAAATTACGAGTTTCCGAAATACCAGCAAATATTTTTTCACCAAATCTTGATGATACCTCGTGGTAATGACAAGTATACAAAGGCCACTTGGCTCATTAAATTTTGTTCTTCGAGGTTGAAGCGTTTGTTTACAGTAGCAGTTTTTATTTTTAGGTTTCTCTCTGTTCTCTCCTATATATATAGATGAATTTGGAACTCTAAATCCAACATGGTTTGTAGTAGCTTTTTGAATCTTGACAAAATAAAGGAGTTCTCAGTTTTGTCTCTATGGTTTGTTTCCTCTTCAAGTAGCCCTAGGCACAGACTGTGGAAAAGCAATTTCATTGAAAGGGGTTGCCAAGCTTCTAAGGAATAACGAGTTTCAAAATACCAGGAAATATTTCTTCACCCAATCTTGATGATTCATGGTGGTAATGATCAGTGCACAAATCCCACTTGCCTGACCAAATTTTGTTCTTCTAGGTTGAAGCGTTCGTCTACAGTAGCAGTTTTTATATTTAGGTTTCACTCTGTTCTCTATATATAGATAGATGAATTTGGAACTCTAAATCCAACATGGTTTGTAGTAGCTCTTTGAAACGTGACAAAATAAAGTACTTCTCTGTTTTGACTCTATTTTTTGTTTCGTCTTCAAGTAGCCCTAAGCACAGACTGTGGAAAAGCACTTTCATTTAGAGGGGTTGCCAAGCTTATAAGAAATAACGAGTTTCCGAAATACCAGCAAATATGTTTTCACCCAATATTGATGCTACTTGGTGGTAATGATCAGTACACAAATCCCACTTGGCTCACCAAATTGTGTTTTTCTAGGTTGAAGCGTTCGTCTACAGTAGCAGTTTTTATATTTAGGTTTCCCTCTGTTCTCTATATAAAGATAGATGAATTTGGAACTCTAAATCCAACATGGTTTGGAGTAGCTGTTTGAAACTTGACAAAATACTGGAGTTCTCAGTTTTCTCTCTATGGTTTGTTTCCTCTTCAAGTAGCCCTAAGCAGAGACTGTGGAAAAGCACTTTCATTGAAAGGGGTTGCCAAGCTTCCAAGAAATAACGAGTTTCCAAAATACCAGCAAATATTTTTTCACCCAATCTTGATGATACTAGTGTTAATGACCAGTACACAAATCCCACGTGGCTCACCAAATTTTGTTCTTCTAGGTTGAAGCGATCCTTTACAGTAGCAGTTTTTATTTTTAGGTTTCTCTGTTCTCTCCTATATAGATAGATGAATTTGGAACTCTAAATCCAACATGGTTTGTAGTAGCTCTTTTAAACTTGACAAAATAAAGGCGTTCTCAGTTTGTGTTTTTCTAGGTTGAATTGTTCGTCTACAGCAGCAGTTTTTATATATTGGATTCACTCTGTTCTCTCTTATATAGATAGATGAATTTGGAACTCTCAATCCCACATGGTTTATAGTAGCTCTTTGACACTTGACAAAATAAAGGAGTTCTCAGTTTTGTCGCTATGGTTTTTTTCCTCTTCAAGTAGCCCTAGGCACAGGTGTTGAAAAGCACTTTCAATGAGAGGGGTTGCCAAGCTTCTAAGAAATAACCAGTTTCCGAAATACCAGCAAATATTTTTTCACCCAAACTTTATGATACGTGGTGGCAATGATCAGTACACAAATCCCACTTGGCTCACCAAAATGTGTTCTTCAAGGTTGAAGCGTTTGTCCACAGCAGCAGTTTTTATATGTAGGTTTCACTCTGTTCTCTCTTATATAGATAGATGAATTTGGAACTCTAAATCCAACATGGTTTGTAGTAGCTCTTTGAAATTTGACAAAGTAAAGTAGTTCTCAGTTTTGTCTCTTTGGTTTGTTTCCTCTTAAAGTCGCCCTAGGCATAGACTGTGGAAAAGCACTTTCATGAAAGCGGTTGCCAAGCTTCCAAGAAATAACGAGTTTCCGAAATACCAGCAAATATTATTTCACCCAATCTTGTTGATACTTGGTGGTAATGATCAGAACACAAATCCCACTTGGCTCACCAAATTTTGTTCTTCTAAATTGAAGAGTTCATCTACAGTAGCAGATTTTTTTTTAGGTTTCACTATGTTCTCTCCTATATAGATAGATGAATTTGGAACTCTAAATCCAACATGGTTTGTAGTAGCTCTGTGAAACTTGACAAAATAAAGGACTTCTCAGTTTTGTCTCTATTATTTGTTTCCTCTTCAACTAGCCCTAAGCAGAGACTGTGGAAAAGCACTTTCATTGAAAGGGGTTGCCAAGCTTCCAAGAAATTACGAGTTTCCGAAATACCAGCAAATATTTTTTCACCCAATCCTGATGATACGTGGTGGTAATGACAAGTACACAAATCCCACTTGGCTCACCAAATTTTGTTCTTCTAGGTTGAATCGTTCGTTTACAGTAGCAGTTTTTATTTTAGGTTTCACTCTGTTCTCTCCTATATGGATAGATGAATTTGGAACTCTAAATCCAACATGGTTTGAAGTAGTTCTTTGAAAATTGACAAAATAAAGTAGTTCTCAGTTTTGTCACTATGGTTTGTTTCCTCTTCAAGTAGCCCTAGGCACAGACTGTGGAAAAGCACTTTGATTGAAACAGGTTGCCAAGCTTCCAAGAAATTACGAGTTTCCGAAATACCAGCAAATATTTTTGCACCCAATCTTGATGATGCGTGGTGGTAATGACAAGTACACAAATCCCACTTGGCTCATCAAATTTTGTTCTTCTAGGTTGAAGCGTTCGTCTACAGTAGCAGTTTTTATTTTTAGGTTTCACTCTTCTCTCTTATATAGATAGATGAATTTGGAACTCTAAATCAACATGGTTTGTAATAGCTCTTTGAAACTTGACAAAAAAAGGAGTTCTCAGTTTTGTCTCTATGGTTTCTTTCCTCTTCAAGTAGCCCTAGGCACAGACTGTGGAAAAGCACTTTCATTGAGAGGGGTTGCCAAGTTTCCAATAAATAACGACTTTCCGAAATACCAGCAAATATTTTTTCACCCAATCTTGGTGATACTTGGTGGTAATGATCAGTACACAAATCCCACTTGGCTCAACCAATTTTGTTCTTTTAGGTTGAAGCCTTCGTCTACAGTAGCAGTTTTTGTAATTTGGTTTCACTGTGTTCTCTCCTATATAGATAGATGAATTTGGAACTCCAAATCCAACATGGATTGCAGTAGCTCTTTGAAACTTGACAAAATAAAGGACTTCTCAGTTTTGTCTCTCTGGTTTGTTTATTCTTCATGTAGCCCTAGGCACCGACTGTGCTAAAGCACTTTCATCTAGAGGGGTTGCCAAGCTTCTAAGAAATAACGAGTTTCCGAAATACGAGCAAATATTTTTTCACCCAATCTTGATGATACTTGGAGGTAATGATCAGTACACAAATCCCACTTGGCTCACCAAATTTTGTTCTTTTAGGTTGAAGCGTTTGTCTACAGTAGCAGTTTTTATATTTAGGCTTTCCTCTGTTCTCTCTTATATAGATAGACGAATTTGGAACTCTAAATCCAACATGGTTTGTAGTAGCTCTTTGATACTTGACAAAAAAAAGGAGTTCTCAGTTTTGTCTCTATAGTTTGGTTCCTCTTCTAGTAGCCATTAGCAGATACTGTGGGAAAGCACTTTTATTGAGAGGGGTTGCCAAGCTTCTAAGAAATAACGAGTTTCCGAAATACCAGAAAATATTTTTTCACCCAATCTTGATGATACTTGGTGGTAATGATCAGTACACAAATCCCACTTGGCTCACCAAATTGTGTTCTTCGATGTTTAAGGGTTCGACTATAGTAGCAGTTTTTGTATTTAGGTTTCCCTCTGTTCTCTCCTATATAGATAGATGAATTTGGAACTCTAAATCCAACATGGTTTGTAGTAGCTCTTTTAAACTTGACAAAATAAAGGCGGTCTCAGTTTGTGTTTTTCTAGGTTGAATTGTTCGTCTACAGCAGCAGTTTTTATATATTGGATTCACTCTGTTCTCTCTTATATAGATAGATGAATTTGGAACTCTCAATCCCACATGGTTTATAGTAGCTCTTTGACACTTGACAAAATAAAGGAGTTCTCAGTTTTGTCGCTATGGTTTTTTTCCTCTTCAAGTAGCCCTAGGCACAGGTGTTGAAAAGCACTTTCAATGAGAGGGGTTGCCAAGCTTCTAAGAAATAACCAGTTTCCGAAATACCAGCAAATATTTTTTCACCCAAACTTTATGATACGTGGTGGCAATGATCAGTACACAAATCCCACTTGGCTCACCAAAATGTGTTCTTCAAGGTTGAAGCGTTTGTCCACAGCAGCAGTTTTTATATGTAGGTTTCACTCTGTTCTCTCTTATATAGATAGATGAATTTGGAACTCTAAATCCAACATGGTTTGTAGTAGCTCTTTGAAATTTGACAAAGTAAAGTAGTTCTCAGTTTTGTCTCTTTGGTTTGTTTCCTCTTAAAGTCGCCCTAGGCATAGACTGTGGAAAAGCACTTTCATGAAAGCGGTTGCCAAGCTTCCAAGAAATAACGAGTTTCCGAAATACCAGCAAATATTATTTCACCCAATCTTGTTGATACTTGGTGGTAATGATCAGAACACAAATCCCACTTGGCTCACCAAATTTTGTTCTTCTAAATTGAAGAGTTCATCTACAGTAGCAGATTTTTTTTTAGGTTTCACTATGTTCTCTCCTATATAGATAGATGAATTTGGAACTCTAAATCCAACATGGTTTGTAGTAGCTCTGTGAAACTTGACAAAATAAAGGACTTCTCAGTTTTGTCTCTATTATTTGTTTCCTCTTCAACTAGCCCTAAGCAGAGACTGTGGAAAAGCACTTTCATTGAAAGGGGTTGCCAAGCTTCCAAGAAATTACGAGTTTCCGAAATACCAGCAAATATTTTTTCACCCAATCCTGATGATACGTGGTGGTAATGACAAGTACACAAATCCCACTTGGCTCACCAAATTTTGTTCTTCTAGGTTGAATCGTTCGTTTACAGTAGCAGTTTTTATTTTAGGTTTCACTCTGTTCTCTCCTATATGGATAGATGAATTTGGAACTCTAAATCCAACATGGTTTGAAGTAGTTCTTTGAAAATTGACAAAATAAAGTAGTTCTCAGTTTTGTCACTATGGTTTGTTTCCTCTTCAAGTAGCCCTAGGCACAGACTGTGGAAAAGCACTTTGATTGAAACAGGTTGCCAAGCTTCCAAGAAATTACGAGTTTCCGAAATACCAGCAAATATTTTTGCACCCAATCTTGATGATGCGTGGTGGTAATGACAAGTACACAAATCCCACTTGGCTCATCAAATTTTGTTCTTCTAGGTTGAAGCGTTCGTCTACAGTAGCAGTTTTTATTTTTAGGTTTCACTCTTCTCTCTTATATAGATAGATGAATTTGGAACTCTAAATCAACATGGTTTGTAATAGCTCTTTGAAACTTGACAAAAAAAGGAGTTCTCAGTTTTGTCTCTATGGTTTCTTTCCTCTTCAAGTAGCCCTAGGCACAGACTGTGGAAAAGCACTTTCATTGAGAGGGGTTGCCAAGTTTCCAATAAATAACGACTTTCCGAAATACCAGCAAATATTTTTTCACCCAATCTTGGTGATACTTGGTGGTAATGATCAGTACACAAATCCCACTTGGCTCAACCAATTTTGTTCTTTTAGGTTGAAGCCTTCGTCTACAGTAGCAGTTTTTGTAATTTGGTTTCACTGTGTTCTCTCCTATATAGATAGATGAATTTGGAACTCCAAATCCAACATGGATTGCAGTAGCTCTTTGAAACTTGACAAAATAAAGGACTTCTCAGTTTTGTCTCTCTGGTTTGTTTATTCTTCATGTAGCCCTAGGCACCGACTGTGCTAAAGCACTTTCATCTAGAGGGGTTGCCAAGCTTCTAAGAAATAACGAGTTTCCGAAATACGAGCAAATATTTTTTCACCCAATCTTGATGATACTTGGAGGTAATGATCAGTACACATATCCCACTTGGCTCACCAAATTTTGTTCTTTTAGGTTGAAGCGTTCGTCTACAGTAGCAGTTTTTATATTTAGGCTTTCCTCTGTTCTCTCTTATATAGATAGATGAATTTGGAACTCTAAATCCAACATGGTTTGTAGTAGCTCTTTGATACTTGACAAAAAAAAGGAGTTCTCAGTTTTGTCTCTATAGTTTGGATCCTCTTCTAGTAGCCATTAGCAGATACTGTGGGAAAGCACTTTTATTGAGAGGGGTTGCCAAGCTTCTAAGAAATTATGAGTTTCCGAAATACCAGCAAATATTTTTTCACCCAATCTTGATGATACGTGGTGGTAATGACAAGTACGCATCCGACTTGGCTCAACAAATTTTGTTCTTCTAGGTTGAAGCGTTCGTTTACAGTAGCAGTTTTTATATTTAGGTTTCCCACTGTTCTCCTTTATATAGATAGATGAATTTGGAACTCTAAATCCAACATGGTTTGTAGTAGTTCTTGAAACTTGAAAAAATTAAGGAGTTCTGAGTTTTGTCTCTATGGTTTGTTTCCTCTTCAAGTAGCCCTAGTCACAGACTGTGGAAAAGCACTTTCATTGAACGGGATTGCCTAGCTTCTAAGAAATAACGAGTTTCTGAAATACCAGAAATTATTTTTTCACCCAATCTTGATGATACTTGGTGGTAATGATCAGTACACAAATACCACTTGGCTCACCAAATTGCGTTATTCTAGGTTGAAGTGTTCGTCTACAGTAGCAGTTTTGTATTTAGGTTTCATTCTGTTCTCTCTTATATAGACAGATGAATTTGGAACTCTAAATCCAACATGGTTGGTCGTAGCTCTTTGAAACTTGAAAAATAAAGGAGTTCTCAGTTTTGTCTCTATAGTTTGTTTCCTCTTCAAGTAGCCCTAAGCAGAGACTGTGAAAAAGCACATTCATTGAAAGGGGTTGCCAAGCTTCCAAGAATTTACGAGTTTCTGAAATACCAGCATATATTTTTTCACCCATTCTTGATGATAAGTGGTGGTAATGAGAAGTACAAAAATCCCACTTGGCTCACCAAATTTGGTTCTTCTAGGTTGAAGTGTTCGTCTACAGTAGCAGTTTTTATTTTTATGTTTCCCTCTGTTCTCTCCTATATAGATAGATGAATTTGGAACTCTAAATCAACATAGTTTGTAATAGCTCTTTGAAACTTGACAAAATAAAGGAGTTCTCAGTTTTGTCTTTATGGTTTGCTTCTTCTTCAAGTAGCCCTAGACACAGACGGTGGAAAAGCACTTTCATTGAGAGGGGTTGCCAAGCTTCTAAGAAATAAAGAATTTCCGAAAAACCAGCAAATATTTTTTCACCCAATCTTGATGATACTTGGTGGTAATGATCAGTACTCACATACCACTTGGTTCACCAAATTTTGTTCTTCTAGGTTGAAGCGTTCGTCTACAGTAGCAGGTTGTATATTTAGTATTCACTCTGTTGTCTCCTATATAGATAGATGAATTGGAACTCTAAATCCAACATGGTTTGTAGTAGCTTTTTGGAACTTGACAAAATAAAGGAGTTCTTAGTTTTGTCTCTATGGTTTGTTTCCTCTTCAAGAAGCCCTAGGCACAGACTGTGGAAAAGCACTTTCATTGAGAGGGGTTGCCAAGCTTCAAAGAAATAACGAGTTTCCGAAATAGCAGCAAATATTTTTTCACCCAATCTTGATGATACTTGGTGGTAATGATCAGTACACAAATCTCACTTGGCTCACCAAATTTTGTTCTTCTAGGTTGAAGCGTTCGTCTACAGTAGCAGTTTTTATATTTAGGTTTCCTTCTGTTCTCTCTTATATAGATAGAAGAATTTGGAACTCTAAATCCAACATGGTTTGTAGTACCTTTTTGAATCTTGACAAAATAAAGGAGTTCTCAGTTTTGTCTCTATGGTTTGTTTCCGCTTCAAGTAGCCCTAGGCAGACTGTGGAAAAGCATTTCATTAAAAGGGGATGCCAACCTTCCAAGAAATAACGAATTTTCGAAATACCATAAAACATTATTCACTCAATGTTGAAGATACTTGGTGGTAATGATCAGGACACAAATCCCACGTGGCTCACCAAATTTTGTTCTTCTAGGTTGAAGCGTTCGTCTACAGTAGCAGTTTTTATATTTAGGTTTCCTTCTGTTCTCTCGTATATAGATAGGTGAATTTGGAACTCTAAATCAACATGGTTTGTAATAGCTCTTTGAAACTTGACAAAAAAAGGAGTTCTCGGTTTTTTTCTCAATGGTTTGATTCCTCTTCAAGTAGCCCTAGGCATAGACTGTGGAAAAGCACTTTCATTGAAGGGGTTTGCCAAGCTTCCAAGAAATTACGAGTTTCCGAAAAGCCAGCAAATATTTTTTCACCCAATCTTGGTGATACTTGGTGGTAATGATCAGTACACAAATCCCACTTGGCTCACCAAATTTTGTACTTCTAGGTTGAAGCGTTCGTCTACAGTAGCAGTTTTTGTATTTAGGTTTCACTCTGTTCTCTCCTATATAGATAGATGAATTTGGAACTCTAAATCCAACATGGTTTGTAGTAGCTCTTTGAAACTTGACAAAATATACTAGTTCTCAATTTTGTCTCTATGGTTTGTTTCCTCTTCATGTAGCCCTAAGCAGAGACTGTGGAAAAGCACTTTCATTGAAAGGGGTTGCCAAGCTTCCAAGAAATAACGAATTTCCGAAATACCAGCAAATATTTTTTTACCCAATCTTGATGATACTTGGTGGTAATGATCGGTACACAAATACCAGTTGACTCACCAAATTTTGTTCTTCTAAGTTGAAGCGATCGTTTACAGTAGCAGTTTATATTTTAAGGTTTCCCTCTCTTCTCTCCTATATAGATAGATGAATTTGGAACTCTAAATACAACATGGTTTGTAGTAGCTCTTTCAAACTTGACAAATAAAGTAGTTCACAGTTTTGTCTCTATGTTTTGTTTCCTCTTCAAGAAGCCCTAGGCACAGACTGTGGAAAAGCACTTTCATTGAAAGGAGTTGCCAAGCTTCCAAGAAATAATGAGTTTCCGAAATACCAGAAAATATTTTTTCACCCAATTTTGATGATACTTGGCAATAATGATCGGTACACAAATCCCACATGACTCACCTAATTTTGATCTTCTAGTTTGAAACTTTCGTTTACAGTAGCAGTTTATATTTTTAGGTTTCTGTCTGTTCACTTTTATATAGATAGATGAATTCAGAACTCTAAATCCATCATGCTTTGTAGTAGCTCATTGAAACTTAAAAAAATAAAGGAGTTCTCAGTTCTGTCTCTATGGTTTGTTTCCTCTTCCAGTAGCCCTAGGCACAGACTGTGGAAAACCATTTCATTGAAAGGGGATGCCAACCTTCCAAGAAAAAAGGAATTTCCGAAATACCATAAAACATTTTTCACTCAATGTTGAAGATACTTGGTGGTAATGATCAGGACACAAATCCCACGTGGCTCACCAAATTTTGTTCTTCTAGGTTGAAGCGTTCGTTTACACTAGCAGTTTTTATTTTTAGGTTTCACTCTGTTCTCTCTTATATAGATAGATGAATTTGGAACTCTAAATCCAACATGGTTGGTCGTTGCTCTTTGAAACTTGACAAAATAAAGGAGTTCTCAGTTTTGTCTCTATGATTTGTTTCCTCTTCAAGTAGCCCTAGGCACAGACTGTGGAATAGCACTTTCATTGAAAGGGGTTCCAAGCTTCAAAGAAATAACGAGTTTCTGAAATAACAGCAAATATTTTTTTACCCAATCTTGATGATACTTGGTGGTAATGATCGGTATACAAATCCCACTTGACTTACCAAATTTTGTTCATCTAGTTTGAAGCATTCATTTACAGTAGCAGTTTATATTTTTAGGATTCCTTCTGTTCTTTCCTATATAGATAGATGAATTTGGAACTCTAAATACAACATGGTTTGTAGAAGCCCTTTGAAACTTGACAAAATAAAGGAGTTCTCAGTTTTGTCTCTATGGTTTGTTTCCTCTTCAAGTAGCCCTAAGCAGAGACTGTGGAAAAGCACTTTCATTGATAGGGTTTGCCCAGCTTCCAAGAAATTACGAGTTTCCGAAATATCTGCAAATATTTTTTCACCCAATCTTGATGATACTTGGTGGTAATGATCGGTACACAAATCCGACTTGACTCACAAAATTTTGTTCTTCTATGATGAAGATATTGTTTACAGTAGCAGTTTATATTTTTAGGTATCCCTATCTTCTCTCCTATATAGATAGATGAATTTGGAACTCTTAATACAACATGGTTTGTAGTATCTCTTTCAAACTTGACAAAACAAAGTAGTTCACAATTTTGTCTCTATGGTTTGTTTCCTCTTCAAGAAGCTCTAGGCACCGACTGTGGAAAAGCACTTTCATTGAAAGGGGTTGCCAAGCTTCCAAGAAATAATGAGTTTCCGAAATAGAGCAAATATTTTTTATCAAAATTTTGATAATACTTGGCGAAAATGATCAGTACACAAATCCCACATGACTCACCTAATTTTGTTCTTCTAGTTTGAACCGTTCGTTTACAGTAGCAGTTTATATTTTTAGGTTTCAATCTTTTCACTTCTATATAGATAGATGAATTTGGAACTCTAAACCCAACATGGTTTGAAGTAGCTCTTAGAAACTTGACAAAATAAAGGAGTTCACTGTTTTGTCTCTATTGTTTGTTTCCTCTTCAAGTAGCCCTAGGCACAGACTTTGGAAAAGCACTTTCATTGAGAGGGGTTTCCAAGCTTCTAAGAAATAACGAGTTTCCGAAATACCAGCAAATATTTTTTCACCCAATATTGATGATACTTGGCGGTAATGATCAGGACCCAAATCACACTTGGCTCACCAAATTTTGTTCTTCTAGGTTGAAGCGTTCGTCCACAGCAGCAGTTTATATTTTTAGGTTTCCATCTGTTCGCTCCTATATAGAAAGATGAATTTGGAACTCTAAATCCAACATGGTTTGTAGTGGCCCTTTGAAACTTGACAAAAAAAAGGTGTTCTCAGTTTTGTCTCTATGGTTTATTTCCTCTTCGTGTAGCCCTAAGCAGACACTGTGGAAAAGCACTTTCATTGAAATGGTTGCCAAGCTTCCAAGAAATTACGAGTTTCCGAAATACCAGCAAATATTTTTTCACCCAATCTTGATGATACGTGGTGGTAATGACAAGTACACAAATCCCACTTGGCTCACCAAATTTTGTTCTTGTAGGTTGAAACGTTCGTTTACACTAGCAGTTTTTATATTTAGGTTTCCATCTGTTCTCTCCTATATAGATAGATGAATTTGGAACTCTAAATCCAACATGGTTTGTAGTAGCTTTTTGATACTTGACAAAAAAAAGGAGTTCTCAGTTTTGTCTCTATGGTTTGTATCCTCTTCAAGTAGCCCTAGGCACAGACGGTGGAAAAGCACTTTCATTGAGAGGGGTTGCCAATCTTCTAAGAAATAACGAGTTTCCGAAATACTAGCAAATATTTTTTCACCCAATCTTGAATATACTTGGTGGTAATGATCAGTACACAAAACCCACTTTGCTCACCAAATTTTGTTCTTCTAGTGGAAGCGTTCTTTTCCAGTAGCAGTTTTTATATTTAGGTTTCACTCTGTTCTCTGCCTTATAGATAGATGAATTTGGAACTCTAAATCCAATTGGTTTGTAGTAGCTCTTTGAAACTTGACAAAAAAAGGAGTTCTCAGTTTTGTCTCTATGGTTTGTTTCCTCGTCATGTAGCCCTAAGCAGAGACTGTGGAAAAGCACTTTCATTGAATGGGGTTGCCAAGATTCCAAGAAATTACGACCTTCCAAAATACCAGCAAATATTTTTTCACGCAATCTTGATGATACGTGGTGGTAATGACAAGTACACATCGCACTTGGCTCACCAAATGTTGTTCTTCTAGGTTGAAGCGTTCGTTTACACTTGCAGTTTTTTTTTTTTTAGGTTTCTCTCTGTTCTATCGTATATAGATAGGTGAATTTGGAACTCTAAATCAACATGGTTTGTAATAGCTCTTTGAAACTTGACAAAAAAAGGAGTTCTCGGTTTTGTCTCTATAGTTTGATTCCTCTTCAAGTAGCCCTAGGCATAGACTGTGGAAAAGCACTTTCATTGAAGGGGGTTGAAAAGCTTCCAAGAAATTACGAGTTTCCGAAAAGCCAGCAAATATTTTCTCACCCAATCTTTGTGATACTTGGTGGTAATGATCAGTACACAAATCCCACTTGGCTCACCAAATTTTGTACTTCTAGGTTGAAGCGTTCGTCTACAGTAGCAGTTTTTGTATTTAGGTTTCACTCTGTTCTCTCCTATATAGATAGATGAATTTGGAACTCTAAATCCAACATGGTTTGTAGTAGCTCTTTGAAACTTGACAAAATATACTAGTTCTCAATTTTGTCTCTATGGTTTGTTTCCTCTTCATGTAGCCCTAAGCAGAGACTGTGGAAAAGCACTTTCATTGAAAGGGGTTGCCAAGATTCCAAGAAATTATGAGTTTCCGAAATACGAGCAAAAACTTTTTCACCCAATCTTGATGATATGTGGTGGTAATGACAAGTACACAAATCCAACTTGGTCACCAAATTTTGTTCTTCTAGGTTAAAGCCTTCTTTCACAGTAGCAGTTTTTATTTTTAGGTTCCACTCTGTTCTCTCCTATGTAGATAGATGAATTTGGAACTCTAAATCCAACATGGTTTGTAGTAGCTCTTTGAAGCTTGGCAAAATAAAGGAGTTCTCAGTTTTGTCTCTATGGTTTGTTTCCTCTTCATGTAGCCCTAAGCAGAGACTGTGGAAAAGCACTTTCATTGAAAGGGGTTGCCAAGCTTCCAAGAAATTACGAGTTTCCGAAATACGAGCAAAAACTTTTTCACCCAATCTTGATGATACGTGGTGGTAATGACAAGTACACAAATCCAACCTGGTCACCAAATTTTGTTCTTCTAGGTTGAAGCGTTCTTTCACAGTAGCAGTTTTTATTTTTAGGTTTCACTCTGTTCTCTCCTATGTAGATAGATGAATTTGGAACTCTAAATCCAACATGGTTTGTAGTAGCTCTTTGAAGCTTGGCAAAATAAAGGAGTTCTCAGTTTTGTCTCTATGGTTTGTTTGCTCTTCAAGTAGCCCTAGGCACAGACGGTGGAAAAGCATTTTCATTGAGAGGGTTTGCCATTCTACCAAGAAATAAAGAGTTTCTGAAATACCTGCAAATATTTTTTCACCGAATCTTGATGATACTTGGTGGTAATGATCGGTATACAAATCCGACTTGACTCACAAAATTTTGTTCTTCTAAGTTGAAGCGATCGTTTACAATAGCAGTTTATATTTTAAGGTTTCCCTCTCTTCTCTCCTATATAGATAGATGAATTTGGAACTCTAAATACAACATGGTTTGTAGTAGCTCTTTCAAACTTGACAAATAAAGTAGTTCACAGTTTTGTCTCTATGTTTTGTTTCCTCTTCAAGAAGCCCTAGGCACAGACTGTGGAAAAGCACTTTCATTGAAAGGAGTTGCCAAGCTTCCAAGAAATAATGAGTTTCCGAAATACCAGAAAATATTTTTTCACCCAATTTTGATGATACTTGGCAATAATGATCGGTACACAAATCCCACATGACTCACCTAATTTTGATCTTCTAGTTTGAAACTTTCGTTTACAGTAGCAGTTTATATTTATAGGTTTCTGTCTGTTCACTTTTATATAGATAGATGAATTCGGAACTCTAAATCCATCATGCTTTGTAGTAGCTCTTTGAAACTTGAAAAAATAAAGGAGTTCTCAGTTCTGTCTCTACGGTTTGTTTCCTCTTCGAGTAGCCCTAGGCACAGACTGTGGAAAAGCACTTTCATTGAGAGGGGTTGCCAAGCTTCCAAGAAATTACGAGTTTCCGAAATACCAGCTAATATTTTTTTCACCCATTCTTGATGATACGTGGTGGTAATGACAATTACACAAATCCCACTTGGCTCACCAAATTTTGTTCTTCTAGTTTGAAGCGTTCGTTTACACTAGCAGTTTTTATTTTTAGGTTTCACTCTGTTCTCTCCTATATAGATAAATGAATTTGAAACTCTATATCCAACATGGTTTGTTGTAGCTCTATGAAACTTGACAAAATAAAGGAGTTCTCTTTTTTGTCTCAATGGTTTGTTTCATCCTCAAGTAGCCCTAGGCACAGACGGTGGAATAGCACTTTCATTGAGAGGGGTTGCCAAGCTTCTAAGAAATAACGATTTTCCGAAATACCAGCACATATTTTTTCACCCAATCTTGATGATACTTGGTTGTAATGAAAAGTACACAAATCCCACTTGGCTCACCAAATTTTGTTCTTCTAGGTTGAAGCGTTCGTCTACAGTACCAGTTTTTATATTTATGGTTCACTCTGTTCTCTCCTATATAGATAGATGAATTTGGAAGTCTAAATCCAACATGGTTTGTAGTAGCTCTTTGAAACTTGACAAAATAAAGTAGTTCTCAGTTTTGTCTCTATGGTTTGTTTCCTCTTCAAGTAGCAGTAGGCACAGACTGCGGAAAAGCACTTTCATTGAGAGGGGTTGCCAAGCTTCTAAGAAATAACGAGTTTCCGAAATACCAGCAAATATTTTTTCACCCAATCTTGATGACACTTGGTGGTAATGACAAGTACACAAATCCCACTTGGCTCACCAAATTTTGTTCTTCTAGGTTGAAGCGTTCATTTATAGTAGCATTTTTTATTTTTGGGTTTCACTCTGTTTTCTCCTATATAGATAGATGAATTTGGAACTCTAAATCCAAGATGGTTTGTAGTAGCATTTTGAAACTTGACAAAATAAAGGAGTTCTCAGTTTTGTCTCTATGGTTTTTTTCCTCTTCAAGAAGCCCTAGGCAAAGACAGTTGAAAAGCACTTTCATTGAGAGGGGTTGCCAAGCTTCTAAAAAATAACGACTTTCCGAAATACCAGCAAATATTTTTTCACCCAATCTTGATGATACATGGTGGTAATGATCAGTACCCAAATCCCACTTGGCTCACCAAATTTTGTTCTTCTAGGATGAAGCGTTCGTCCACAGTAGCAGTTTATATTTTTAGGTTTCCCTCTGTTCTCTCCTATATAGATAGATGTATTTGGAACTCTAAATCCAACTTGGGTTGTAGTAGTTTTTTGATACTTGAGAAACTAAAGGAGTTCTAAGATTTGTCTCCATGGTTTGTTTCCTCTTCAAGTAGCCTAGGCACAGACTGTGGAAAATCACTTTCATTGAATGGGATTGCAAAGCTTCTAAGAAATAACGAGTTTCTGAAATACCAGAAATTATTTTTTCACCCAATCTTGATTATACTTGGTGGTAATGATCAGTACACAAATACCACTTGGCTCACCAAATTGTGTTATTCTAGGTTGAAGCGTTCGTTTACAGTAGTAGTTTTATACGTAGGTTTCACTCTGTTCTCTCTTATATAGACAGATGAATTTGGAACTCTAAATCCAACATGGTTTGTAGTAGCTCTTTGAAACTTGACAAAATAAAGGAGTTCTCAGTTTTGTCTCTATAGTTTGTTTCCTGTTCAAGTAGCCCTAGGCACAGGTGTGGAAAAGTACTTTCAATGAGAGTGGATGCAATGCTTCCAAGAAATTATGACTTTCCAAAATACCAGCAAATATTTTTTCACTCAATCGTGATGATACGTGGTGGTAATGACAAGTACGCATCCCACTTGGCTCACCAAATTTTGTTCTTCTAGGTTGAAGCGTTCCTTTACAGTAGCAGTTTTTTTTTTAGGTTTCCCTCTGTTCTCTCCTATATAGATAGATGAATTTGGAACTCTAAATGAACATGGTTTAATATAGCTCTTTGAAACTTGACAAAAAAACGAGTTCTAAGTTTTGTCTCTATGGATTGTTTACTCTTCAAGTAGCCCTCGGCACAGACTGTGGAAAAGCACTTTCATTGAGAGGGGTTGCGAAGCTTCCAAGAAATTACGAGTTTCCGATATACCCGCAAATATTTTTTCACCCAATCTTGGTGATACTTGGTGGTAATGATCAGTACACAAATCCGACTTGTCTCACCAAATTTTGTTCTTCTAGGTTGAAGCGTTCGTCTACAGTAGCAGTTTTTATATTTAGGTTTCACTCTGTTCTCTCCTATATAGATAGATGAATTTGGAACTATAAATCCAACATGGTTTGTAGTAGCTCTTTGAAACTTGACAAAATAAAGGAGTTCTCAGTTTTGTCTCTATGGTTTGTTTATTCTTCATGTAGCCCTAGGCACTGACTGTGCTAAAGCACTTTCATCGAGAGGGGTTGCCAAGCTTCTAAGAAATAACGAGTTTCCGAAATACCAGCAAATATTTTCTCAACCAATCTTGTTGATACTTGGTGATAATGATCAGTACACAAATCCCACTTGGCTCACCAAATTTTGTTCTTTAAGTTGAAGCCTTCGTCTACAGAAGCAGTTTTTATATTTTGGTTTCACTCTGTTCTCTCCTATATAGAGAGATGAATTTGGAACTCTAAATCCAACATGGTTGGTCGTAGCTCTTTGAAACTTTACAAAATAAAGGACTTCTCAGTATTGTCTCTATGATTTGTTTCCTCTTCAAGTAGCCCTAAGCAGAGACTTTGAAAAAGCACATTCATTGAAAGGGGTTGCCAAGTTTCCAAGAAATAACGAGTTTCCGAAATACCAGCAAATATTTTTTCACCCAATCTTGATGATACGTGGTGGTAATGACAAGTAAAAAATCCCACTTGGCTCACCAAATTTTGTTTTTCCAAGTTGAAGCGTTCTTTTACAGTAGCAGCTTTTATATTTAGGTTTTCCTCTGTTCTCTCCTATATAGATAGATGAATTTGGAACTCTAAATCCAACATGGTTTGTAGTAGCTCTTTGAAACTTGACAAAAAATAGGAGTTCTCAGTTTTGTCTCTATGGTTTGTTTCCTCTTCAACTAGCTTTAAGCAGAGACTGTGGAAAAGCAATTTCATTGAAAGGGGTTGCCAAGCTTCCAAGAAATAAAGAGTTTCCGAAATACCAGCAAATATTTTTTCACCCAATCTTAAGGATACGAGGTGGTAATGACAAGTACACATATCCCACTTGGCTCACCAAATTTTGTTCTTCTAGGTTGAACCGTTCGTTTATAGTAGCAGTTCTTATTTTTAGGTTTCACTCTCTTCTCTCCTATATAGATAGATGAATTTGGAACTCTAAATCCAACATGGTTTGTTGTAGCTCTTTGAAACTTGACAAAATAAAGGAGTTCTCAGTTCTGTCTCTATGGTTTGTTTCCTCTTCAAGTAGCCCTAGGCACAGACGGTGGAAAAGCACTTTAATTGAGAGGGGTTGCCAAGGTTCTAAGAAATAACGAGGTTTCCGAAATACCATCAAATATTTTTTCTCCCATGGTTGATGATACTTGGTTGTAATGATAAGTACACAAATCCCACTTTTCTCACCAAATTTTGTTCTTCTAGGTTGAAGCGTTCGTCTACAGTAGCAGTTTTTATTTTTAGGTTTCCCTCTGTTCTCTCATATATAGATAGATGAATTTGGAACTCTAAATCAACATGGTTTGTAATAGCTCTTTGAAACTTGACTAAAAAAGGTGTTTTCAGTTTTGTCTCTATGGTTTGTTTCCTCTTCATGTAGCCCTAGGCACAGACTGTGGAAAAGCACTTGCATTGAAAGGGGTTGCCTAGCTTCCAAGAAATTACGAGTTTCCGATATACCAGCAAATATTTTTTCACCCAATCTTGGTGATCCTTGGTGGTAATGATCAGTACACAAATCTCACTTGGCTCACCAAATGTTGTTCTTCTACGTGGAAGCGTTCGTCTACAGTAGCAGTTTTTGTGTTTAGGTTTCACTCTGTTCTCTCCTATATAGATAGATGAATTTGGAACTCTAAATCAACATGGTTTGTAGTAGCTCTTTGAAACTTGACAAAATAAAGGAGTTCTCAGTTTTGTCTCTATGGTTTGTTTCCTCTTCAAGTAGCCCTAGGCACACATTTTGGAAAAGCACTTTCATTGAGAGGGGTTGCCAAGCTTCTAAAAAATAACGAGTCTCCGAAATACCAGCAAATATTTTATCACCTACACTTGATGATACATGGTGGTAATGATAAGTACAGAAATACCACTTGGCTCACCAAATTGTATTCTTCTAGGTTGAAGCGTTCGTCTACAGCAGCAGTTTTTACATTTTGGTTTCACTCTGTTCTCTCTTATTTAGATAGATGAATTTGGAACTCTAAATCCAACATGGTTTGTATTAGCTCTTTGGAACTCAACAAAATAAAGTATTTCTCAGATTTGTCTCTATGGGTTGTTTCCTCTTCAAGTAGCCCTAAGAAGAGAATGTGGAATAGCACTTTCATTGAACGGGGTTGCCAAGCTTCCAATAAATTACGAGTTCCCGAAGTACGAGCAAATATTTTTGCACGGAATCTTGATGATACTTGGTGGTAATGATCGGAACACAAATCCCACTTGGCTCAACAAATTTTGTTCTTCTAAGTTGAAGCGTTAGTTTACAGTAGCAGTTTTTATTTTCAGGTTTCACTCTATTCTCTCTTATATAGATAGATGAATTTGGAACTCTAAATCCAACATGGTTTGTAGTACCTCTTTGAAACTTGACAAAATAAAGGAGTTCTCAGTTTTGTCTCTATTGTTTGTTTCCTCTTCAAGTAGCCCTAGGCACAGACTGTGGACAAATACTTTCATTTGAGGGGTTGCCAAGCATCTAAGAAATAACGAGTTTCTGAAATACCAGCAAATATTTTTACCCCCAATCTTGATGATACTTGGTGGTAATGATCAGTACACAAATCCCACTTGGCTCACCAACATTTGTTCTTCTAAGTTGAAGCGTTAGTTTACAGTAGCAGTTTTTATATTTAGGTTTCCCGCTGTTCTCTCGTATATAGATATACAAATTTGGAACTCTAAATCCAACATGGTTTGTTGTACCTCTTTGAAACTTGACAAAATAAAGGAGTTCTCAGTTGTGTTTCTATGATTTGTTCACGCTTCAAGTAGCCCTAAACAGAAACTGTGGAAAAGCACTTTAATTGAAAGGGGTTGCCAAGCTTCCAAGAAATTTACCAGTTTCCGAAATACCAGCAAATACTTTTACACCCAATCTTGATGATACGTGGTTTTAATGCAAGTACAAAAATCCCACTTGGTTCACCAAAATTTGTTCTTCTAGGTTGAAGCGTTCTTTTACAGTAGCAGTTCTTATTTTTAGGTTTCACTCTGTTCTCTCTTATATAGATAGATGAATTTGGAACTCTAAATCCAACATGGTTTGTACTAGCTCTTAGAAACTTGAGAAAATAAAGGAGCTCTCAGTTTTATCTTTATGGTTTGTTTCCTCTTCAAGTAGCCCTAAGCACAGACTGTGGAAAAGCACTTTCATTGAGAGGGGTTGCCAAGCTTCTAAGAAATAACGAGTTTCCGAAACACCAGCAAATATTTTTTCACCCAATCTTGATGATACTTGGTGGTAATGATCAGTACACAAATCCCACTTGGGTCACCAAATTTTGTTCTTCTAGGCTGAAGCGTTCGTCTACAACAGCAGTTTTTATATGTAGGTTTCACTCTGTTCTCTCTTATATAGATAGATGAAATTGGAACTCTAAATCCAACATGGTTTGTAGTAGCTCTTTGAAACTTGACAAAATAAAGTAGCTCTCAGTTTTGTCTCCATGGTTTGTTTCCTCTTCAAGTAGCCCTAGGAACAGACTGTGGAAAAGCACTTTCATTGAAAGGGGTGGCCAACCTTCCAAGAAATAACGAGGTTCCGAAATACCAGCAAATATATTTTTACCCAATCTTGATGATACTTGATGGTAATGATCAGTACACAAATCCCACTTGGCTCACCAAATTTTGTTCTTCTAGTTTGAAGCGTTCATTTACAGTAGCAGTTTTTATTTTTAGGTTTCACTCTGTTCTCTGCCCTGTAGATAGATGAATTTTTAACTCTAAATCCAACGTGGTTTGTAGTAGCTCTTATAAACTTGACACAATTATGGAGTTCTCATTTTTGTCTCAATGGTTTGTTTCCTGTTCAAGTACCCCTAGGAACAGACTGTGGAAAAGCACTTTCATTGAGTGGGGTTGCTAATCTTCTAAGAAATAACGAGTTTCCAAAATACCAGCAAATATTTTTTCACGCAATCTTGATGACACTTGGTGGTAATGATCAGTGCACAAATCCCACTTGGCTCACCAAATTTTGTTCTTCTAGGTTGAAGCGTTCATCTACAGTAGCAGTTTTTATATTTCGGTTTCACTCTGTTCTCTCCTATATAGATAGATGAATTTGGAACTCTAAATCCAACATGGTTTGTAGTAGCAGTTCGAAACATAACAATATAAAGGAGTTCTCAGTTTTGTCTCTATGGTTTGTTTCCACTTCAAGTAGCCCTAGGCACAGACTGTGGAAAAGCACTTTCATTGTGAGGGTTTGTCAAGCTTCTAAGAAAGAATGAGTTTCCGAAATACCAGCAAATATTTTTTCACCGAATCTTGATGATACTTGGTGGTAATGATCAGTATACAAATTCCACTTGGCTCACTAAATTGTGTTCTTCTAGGTTGAAGCGTTTGTCTACAGTAGCAGTTTTTATATTTAGGTTCTCTCTGTTCTCTCCTATATAGATAGATAAATTTGGAACTCTAAATCCAACATGGTTTGTAGTAGCTCTTTGTAACTTGACAAAATAAAGGAGTTCTCAGTTTTGTCTCTATGGTTTGTTTACTCTTAAAGTAGCCCTATGCACAGACTGTGGAAAAGCACTTTCATTGAGAGGGGTGGCCAAGCATCTAAGAAACAACGAGTTTCCGAAATACCAGCAAATTTTTTCTCACCCAATCTTGATGATACTTGGTGGTAATGATCAGTACACAAATCCCTCTTGGCTCACCAAATTTTGTTCTTGTACGTTGACGCGTTCGTGTACAGTAGAAGTTTTTATATTTAGGTTTCACTCTGTTCTCTCCTATATTGATAGATGAATTTGGAACTCTAAATCCAACATGGTTTGTAGTAGTTCTTTGAAACTTGACAAAAAAAGGAGTTCTCTTTTTCTCTATGGTTTGTTTACTCTTCAAGTAGCCCTAGGCACAGACTGTGGAAAAGCAATTTCATTGAGAGGGGTTGCCAACTTTCTAAGAAAAAACGAGTTTCCGTAATACCAGCAAATATTTTTTCACCCAATCTTGATGATACTTGATGGTAATGATCAGTACACAAATCCCACTTGGCTCACCAAATTTTGTTCTTCTAGGTTGAAGCATTCGTTTACAGTAGCAGTTTTTATTTTTAGGTTTCACTCTCTTCTCTGCCCTGTAGATAGATGAATTTGGAACTCTAAATCCAACGTGGTTTGTAGTAGCTCTTATAAACTTGACTAAATTATGGAGTTCTCATTTTTGTCTCAATGGTTTGTTTCCTGTTCAAGTACCCCTAGGAACAGACTGTGGAAAAGCACTTTCATTGAGTGGGGTTGATAATCTTCTAAGAAATAACGAGTTTCCAAAATACCAGCAAATATTTTTCACGCAATCTTGATGACACTTGGTGGTAATGATCAGTGCACAAATCCAACTTGGCTCACCAAATTTTGTTCTTCTAGGTTGAAGCGTTCATCTACAGTAGCAGTTTTTACATTTAGGTTTCACTCTGTTCTCTCCTATATAGATAGATGATTTTGGAACTCTAAATCCAACATGGTTTGTAGTAGCAGTTTGAAACATAACAATATAAAGGAGTTCTCAGTTTTGTCTCTATGGTTTGTTTCCTCTTCAAGTAGCCCTAGGCACAGACTGTGGAAAAGCACTTTCATTGTGAGGGGTTTTCAAGCTTCTAAGAAAGAATGAGTTTCCGAAATATCAGCAATATTTTTTCCACCAATCTTGATGATACTTGCTGGTAATGATTGGTACACAAATCCCACTTGACTCACCAAATTTTGTTGTTCTAGGTTGAAGCGTTCGTTTACAGTAGCAGTTTATATTTTTAAGTTCCCTCTGTTCTCTCCAGTATAGATAGATGAATTTGGAACTTTAAATCCAACATGGTTTGTAGTAGCTCTTTGAAACTTGACAAAATAAAGGAGTTTTCAGTTTTGTCTCTATGGTTTGTTTCCGCTTCAAGTAGCCCTAAGCAGAGACGGTGGAAAAGCACTTACATTGAGAGGGGTTGCTAAGCTTCCAAGAAATTACAAGTTTCCGAAATACCAGCAAATATTTTTTCACCCAATCTTGATGATACGTGGTGGTAATGACAAGTCCACAAGTCCAACTTGGCTCACCAAATTTTGTTCTTCTAGGTTGAAGCGTTCGTCTACAGTATCAGTTTTTATATTTAGGTTACACTTTGTTCTCTCCTATATAGACAGATGAATTTGTTCTTGTAGTAGCTCATTGAAACATAACAAAATAAAGGAATTCTCAGTTTTGTCTCTTTGGTTTGTTTCCGCTTCAAGTAGCCCTAAGCAGAGAGTGTGGAAAAGCATTTACATTGAGAGGGGTTGCTGAGCTTCCAAGAAATTACGAGTGTCCGAAATTCCAGCAAATATTTTTTCACCCAATCTTGATGATACGTGGTGGTAATGACAAGTCCACAAATCCAACTTGGCTCACCAAATTATCTTCCTCTAGGTTGAAGCATTCGCTTACAGTAGCAGTTTTTATTTTTAGGTTTCACTCTGTTCTCTGCGATATAGATAGATGAATTTGGAACTCTAAATCCAACATGGTTTGTAGTAGCTCTTTGAAACTTGACAAAATAAAGGAGTTCTCTGTTTTGTCTCTATGATTTGTTTCCGCTTCAAGTAGCCCTAAGCAGATACTGTGGAAGAGCACTTTCATTGAGAGGGGTTGCCAAGGTTCTAAGAAATAACGAGTTTCCGAATTACCAGCAAATATTTTTTTACCCAATCTTGATGATACTTGGTGGTGAAGATCAGTACACAAATCCCAAATGGCTCACCAAATTTTCTTCTTCTAGGTTGAAGCGTTCGTCTACAGTAGCAGTTTTTATATTTAGGTTTCACTCTGTTCTCTCCTATATAGATAGATGAATTTGGAACTCTAAATACAACATGGTTTGTAGTAGCTCTTTGAAATATAACAAAATAAAGGAGTTCTCAGTTTTGTCTCTATGGTTGTTTCCTCTTCAAGTAGCACTAAGCACAGACTGTGGAAAAGCACTTACATTGAGAGGGGTTACCAAGCTTCCAAGAAATTACGAGTTTCCGAAATATCAGCAAATATTTTTTCACCCAAAATTCATGATACTTGGTGGTATTGATAGGTACACAAATCCTGCTTGGCTCACCAAATTTTGTTCTGCTTGGGTGAAGCGTTCATCTACAGTAGCAGTTTTTATATTTAGGTTTCCCTCTGTTCTCTCCTACATAGATAAATGAATTTGGAACTCGAAATCCAACATGGTTTGTAGTAGCTCTTTGAAACTTGACAAAATAAAGGAGTTCTCTGTTTTGTCTCTATGATTTGTTTCCGCTTCAAGTAGCCCTAAGCAGAGACTGTGGAAAAGCACTTTCATTGAGAGCCCTTGCCAAGCTTCCAAGAAATTACGAGTTTCCGAAATACCAGCAAATATTTTTTCACCCAATCTTGATGATACTTGGTGGTGATGATCAGTACACAAATCCCACTTGGCTCACCAAATTTGGTTCTTCTAGGTTGAAGCGTTCGTCTACATTAGCAGTTTTTATGTTTAGGTTTCACTCTGTTCTCTGCTATATAGATAGACGAATTTGGAAGTCTAAATCCAAAATGGATTGTAGTGGCTCTTTGCAACTTGACAAAATAATGGAGTTCTCTGTTTTGCCTCTATGATTTGTTTCCGCTTCAAGTAGCCCTAAGCAGAGCCTGTGGAAAAACACTTTCATTGAGAGGGGTTGCCAAGCTTCTAAGAAATAACGAGTTTCCGAATTACCAGCAAATTTTTTTTACCCAATCTTGATGATACTTGGTGGAGAAGATCAGTACACAAATCCCAAATGGCTCACCAAATTTTCTTCTTCTAGGTTGAAGAGTTCGTCTACAGTAGCAGTTTTTATATTTAGGTTTCACTCTGTTCTCTCCTATATAGATAGATGAATTTGGAACTCTAAATCCAACATGGTTTGTAGTAGCTCTTTGAAACTTGACAAAATAAAGGAGTTCTCAGTTTTGTCTCTACTGTTTGTTTCCTCTTCAAGTAACCCTAGGAACAGACTGTGGAAAAGCACTTTCATTGAGAGTGGTTGCCAAGCTTCTAAGAAATAACGAGTTTACGAAATACCAGCAAATATTTTTTCACCCAATCTTAATGACACTTGGTGGTGAGGATCAGTCCACAAATCCCACTTGGCTCACCAAATTTTGTTCTTCTATGTTGAAGCATTCGTTACAGTAGCAGTTTTTATTTTTAGGTTTCACTCTGTTCTCTCCTATATAGATAGATGAATTTGGAACTCTAAATCCTACATGGTTTGTAGAGGCTCTTGGAAACTTGACAAAATAAAGGAGTTCTCTGTTTTGTCTCTATGTTTTGTTTCCTCTTAAAGTACCCCTAGGCACAGACGGTGGAAGCGCACTTTCATTGAGAGGGGTTGCCAAGCTTCCAAGAAATTACGAGTTTCCCAAATACCAGAAAATATTTTTTCACCCAATGTTGATGATACGTGGGGTTAATGATCGGTACCCAAATCCCACTTGGCTCACCAAATTTTGTTCTTGTAAGTTGAAGCGTTCGTATACAGTAGCAATTTTTATATTTAGGTTTCACTCTGTTCTCTGCTATATAGATAGATGAATTTGGAACTCTAAATCCAACATGGTTTGTAGTAGCTCTTTGAAATTTGACGAAATTATGGAGTTCTCAGTTTTGTCTCTATGATTTGTTTCCGCTTCATGTAGCCCTAAGCAGTGACTGTGGAAAAGCACTTTCCTTGAGAGGGGTTGCCAAACTTCCATGAAATTACGAGTTTCCGAAATACCAGCAAATATTTTTTCACCCAATCTTGATGATACTTGGTGATAATGATCAGTACACAAATCCCAGTTTTCTCACAAAATTTTGTTCTTCTAGGTTGAAACGTTCGTCTACAGTAGCAGTTTTTATGTTTATTTTTCATCTGTTCTCTGCTATATAGATAGATGAATTTGGAACTTTAAATCCAACATGGTTTGTAGTGGCTCTTTGAAACTTGACAAAATAAAGGAGTTCTCAGTTTTGTCTCTATGGTTTGTTTCTTCTTCAAGTAGCCCTAGGCACAGACGGTGGAAACGCACTTTCATTGAGAGGGGTTGCCAAGCTTCCAAGAAATTACGAGTTTCCGAAATACCAGCAAATATTTTTTCACCCAATCGTGATGATACTTGGTGTTTACGATCGGTACACCATTCCCACTTGACTCACCAAATTTTGTTCTTCTAAGTTGAAGCGTTCGATTTCAGTAGTAGTTTTTATTTTTAGGCTTTACTCTGTTCTCTCCTATATAGATAGATGAATTTGGAACTCTAAATCCAACATGGTTTGTAGTAGCTCTTTGAAACTTGACAAAATAAAGGAGTTATCACTTTTGTCTCTATTATTTGTTTCCGCTTCAAGTAGCCCTAAGCAGAGACTGTGGAAAAGCACTTTCATTGAGAGGGGTTGCCAAGCTTCTAAGAAAGATCGAGTTTCCGAATTACCAGCAAATATTTTTTCACCCAATCTTGATGATACTTGGTGGTGAAGATCGGTACACAAATCCCACTTGGCTCACCAAATTTTCTTCTTCTAGGTTGAAGCATTCGTCTACAGTAGCAGTTTTTATATTTAGGTTTCACTCTGTTCTCTCGTATATAGATAGATGAATTTGGAACTCTAAATCCAATATGGTTTGTAGTAGCTTTTTGAAACTTGACAAAATAAAGGAGTTCTCTGTTTTGTCTCTATGATTTGTTTCCGCTTCAAGTAGCCCTAAGCAGAGACTGTGGAAAAGCACTTTCATTGAGAGCCCTTGCCAAGCTTCCAAGAAATTACGAGTTTCCGAAATACCAGCAAATATTTTTTCACCCAATCTTGATGATACTTGGTGGTGATGATCAGTACACAAATCCCACTTGGCTCACCAAATTTGGTTCTTCTAGGTTGAAGCGTTCGTCTACATTAGCAGTTTTTATGTTTAGGTTTCACTCTGTTCTCTGCTATATAGATAGACGAATTTGGAAATCTAAATCCAAAATGGATTGTAGTGGCTCTTTGCAACTTGACAAAATAAAGGAGTTCTCTGTTTTGCCTCTATGATTTGTTTCCGCTTCAAGTAGCCCTAAGCAGAGCCTGTGGAAAAACACTTTCATTGAGAGGGGTTGCCAAGCTTCTAAGAAATAACGAGTTTCCGAATTACCAGCAAATTTTTTTTACCCAATCTTGATGATACTTGGTGGAGAAGATCAGTACACAAATCCCAAATGGCTCACCAAATTTTCTTCTTCTAGGTTGAAGAGTTCGTCTACAGTAGCAGTTTTTATATTTAGGTTTCACTCTGTTCTCTCCTATATAGATAGATGAATTTGGAACTCTAAATCCAACATGGTTTGTAGTAGCTCTTTGAAACTTGACAAAATAAAGGAGTTCTCAGTTTTGTCTCTACTGTTTGTTTCCTCTTCAAGTAGCCCTAGGAACAGACTGTGGAAAAGCACTTTCATTGAGAGTGGTTGCCAAGCTTCTAAGAAATAACGAGTTTACGAAATACCAGCAAATATTTTTTCACCCAATCTTAATGACACTTGGTGGTGAGGATCAGTCCACAAATCCCACTTGGCTCACCAAATTTTGTTCTTCTATGTTGAAGCATTCGTTACAGTAGAAGTTTTTATTTTTAGGTTTCACTCTGTTCTCTCCTATATAGATAGATGAATTTGGAACTCTAAATCCAACATGGTTTGTAGTAGCTCTTTGAAACTTGACAAAATAAAGGAGTTCTCAGATTTGTCTCTATGATTTGTTTCCGCTTCAAGTAGCCCTATGCAGAGACTGTGGAATAGCATTTTCATTGAGAGGGGTTGCCAAGCTTCTAAGAAAGAACGAGTTTCCGAATTACCAGCAAATATTTTTTCACCCAATCTTGATGATACTTGGTGGTGAAGATCAGTACACAAATCCCACTTTTCTCACCAAATTTTGTTCTTCTAGGTTGAAGCGTTCATCTACAGTAGCAGTATTTATGTTTATGTTTCATCTGTTCTCTGCTATATAGATAGATGAATTCGGAACTCTAAATCCTACATGGTTTGTAGAGGCTCTTGGAAACTTGACAAAATAAAGGAGTTCTCTGTTTTGTCTCTATGTTTTGTTTCCTCTTAAAGTACCCCTAGGCACAGACGGTGGAAGCGCACTTTCATTGAGAGGGGTTGCCAAGCTTCCAAGAAATTACGAGTTTCCCAAATACCAGAAAATATTTTTTCACCCAATGTTGATGATACGTGGGGGTAATGATCGGTACCCAAATCCCACTTGGCTCACCAAATTTTGTTCTTGTAAGTTGAAGCGTTCGTATACAGTAGCAATTTTTATATTTAGGTTTCACTCTGTTCTCTGCTATATAGATAGATGAATTTGGAACTCTAAATCCAACATGGTTTGTAGTAGCTCTTTGAAATTTGACGAAATTATGGAGTTCTCAGTTTTGTCTCTATGATTTGTTTCCGCTTCATGTAGCCCTAAGCAGTGACTGTGGAAAAGCACTTTCCTTGAGAGGGGTTGCCAAACTTCCATGAAATTACGAGTTTCCGAAATACCAGCAAATATTTTTTCACCCAATCTTGATGATACTTGGTGATAATGATCAGTACACAAATCCCAGTTTTCTCACAAAATTTTGTTCTTCTAGGTTGAAACGTTCGTCTACAGTAGCAGTTTTTATGTTTATTTTTCATCTGTTCTCTGCTATATAGATAGATGAATTTGGAACTTTAAATCCAACATGGTTTGTAGTGGCTCTTTGAAACTTGACAAAATAAAGGAGTTCTCAGTTTTGTCTCTATGGTTTGTTTCTTCTTCAAGTAGCCCTAGGCACAGACGGTGGAAACGCACTTTCATTGAGAGGGGTTGCCAAGCTTCCAAGAAATTACGAGTTTCCGAAATACCAGCAAATATTTTTTCACCCAATCGTGATGATACTTGGTGTTTACGATCGGTACACCATTCCCACTTGACTCACCAAATTTTGTTCTTCTAAGTTGAAGCGTTCGATTTCAGTAGTAGTTTTTATTTTTAGGCTTTACTCTGTTCTCTCCTATATAGATAGATGAATTTGGAACTCTAAATCCAACATGGTTTGTAGTAGCTCTTTGAAACTTGACAAAGTAAAGGAGTTATCACTTTTGTCTCTATTATTTGTTTCCGCTTCAAGTAGCCCTAAGCAGAGACTGTGGAAAAGCACTTTCATTGAGAGGGGTTGCCAAGCTTCTAAGAAAGATCGAGTTTCCGAATTACCAGCAAATATTTTTTCACCCAATCTTGATGATACTTGGTGGTGAAGATCGGTACACAAATCCCACTTGGCTCACCAAATTTTCTTCTTCTAGGTTGAAGCATTCGTCTACAGTAGCAGTTTTTATATTTAGGTTTCACTCTGTTCTCTCGTATATAGATAGATGAATTTGGAACTCTAAATCCAATATGGTTTGTAGTAGCTTTTTGAAACTTGACAAAATAAAGGAGTTCTCTGTTTTGTCTCTATGATTTGTTTCCGCTTCAAGTAGCCCTAAGCAGAGACTGTGGAAAAGCACTTTCATTGAGAGCCCTTGCCAAGCTTCCAAGAAATTACGAGTTTCCGAAATACCAGCAAATATTTTTTCACCCAATCTTGATGATACTTGGTGGTGATGATCAGTACACAAATCCCACTTGGCTCACCAAATTTGGTTCTTCTAGGTTGAAGCGTTCGTCTACATTAGCAGTTTTTATGTTTAGGTTTCACTCTGTTCTCTGCTATATAGATAGACGAATTTGGAAATCTAAATCCAAAATGGATTGTAGTGGCTCTTTGCAACTTGACAAAATAAAGGAGTTCTCTGTTTTGCCTCTATGATTTGTTTCCGCTTCAAGTAGCCCTAAGCAGAGCCTGTGGAAAAACACTTTCATTGAGAGGGGTTGCCAAGCTTCTAAGAAATAACGAGTTTCCGAATTACCAGCAAATTTTTTTTACCCAATCTTGATGATACTTGGTGGAGAAGATCAGTACACAAATCCCAAATGGCTCACCAAATTTTCTTCTTCTAGGTTGAAGAGTTCGTCTACAGTAGCAGTTTTTATATTTAGGTTTCACTCTGTTCTCTCCTATATAGATAGATGAATTTGGAACTCTAAATCCAACATGGTTTGTAGTAGCTCTTTGAAACTTGACAAAATAAAGGAGTTCTCAGTTTTGTCTCTACTGTTTGTTTCCTCTTCAAGTAGCCCTAGGAACAGACTGTGGAAAAGCACTTTCATTGAGAGTGGTTGCCAAGCTTCTAAGAAATAACGAGTTTACGAAATACCAGCAAATATTTTTTCACCCAATCTTAATGACACTTGGTGGTGAGGATCAGTCCACAAATCCCACTTGGCTCACCAAATTTTGTTCTTCTATGTTGAAGCATTCGTTACAGTAGCAGTTTTTATTTTTAGGTTTCACTCTGTTCTCTCCTATATAGACAGATGAATTTGGAACTCTAAATCCAACATGGTTTGTAGTAGCTCTTTGAAACTTGATAAAATAAAGGAGTTCTCAGATTTGTCTCTATGATTTGTTTCCGCTTCAAGTAGCCCTATGCAGAGACTGTGGAATAGCATTTTCATTGAGAGGGGTTGCCAAGCTTCTAAGAAAGAACGAGTTTCCGAATTACCAGCAAATATTTTTTCACCCAATCTTGATGATACTTGGTGGTGAAGATCGGTACACAAATCCCACTTTTCTCACCAAATTTTGTTCTTCTAGGTTGAAGCGTTCATCTACAGTAGCAGTATTTATGTTTATGTTTCATCTGTTCTCTGCTATATAGATTGATGAATTCGGAACTCTAAATCCTACATGGTTTGTAGAGGCTCTTGGAAACTTGACAAAATAAAGGAGTTCTCTGTTTTGTCTCTATGTTTTGTTTCCTCTTAAAGTACCCCTAGGCACAGACGGTGGAAGCGCACTTTCATTGAGAGGGGTTGCCAAGCTTCCAAGAAATTACGAGTTTCCCAAATACCAGAAAATATTTTTTCACCCAATGTTGATGATACGTGGGGTTAATGATCGGTACCCAAATCCCACTTGGCTCACCAAATTTTGTTCTTGTAAGTTGAAGCGTTCGTATACAGTAGCAATTTTTATATTTAGGTTTCACTCTGTTCTCTGCTATATAGATAGATGAATTTGGAACTCTAAATCCAACTTGGTTTGTAGTAGCTCTTTGAAATTTGACGAAATTATGGAGTTCTCAGTTTTGTCTCTATGATTTGTTTCCGCTTCATGTAGCCCTAAGCAGTGACTGTGGAAAAGCACTTTCCTTGAGAGGGGTTGCCAAACTTCCATGAAATTACGAGTTTCCGAAATACCAGCAAATATTTTTTCACCCAATCTTGATGATACTTGGTGATAATGATCAGTACACAAATCCCAGTTTTCTCACAAAATTTTGTTCTTCTAGGTTGAAACGTTCGTCTACAGTAGCAGTTTTTATGTTTATTTTTCATCTGTTCTCTGCTATATAGATAGATGAATTTGGAACTTTAAATCCAACATGGTTTGTAGTGGCTCTTTGAAACTTGACAAAATAAAGGAGTTCTCAGTTTTGTCTCTATGGTTTGTTTCTTCTTCAAGTAGCCCTAGGCACAGACGGTGGAAACGCACTTTCATTGAGAGGGGTTGCCAAGCTTCCAAGAAATTACGAGTTTCCAAAATACCAGCAAATATTTTTTCACCCAATCGTGATGATACTTGGTGTTTACGATCGGTGCACCATTCCACTTGACTCACCAAATTTTGTTCTTCTAAGTTGAAGCGTTCGATTTCAGTAGCAGTTTTTATTTTTAGGCTTTACTCTGTTCTCTCCTATATAGATAGATGAATTTGGAACTCTAAATCCAACATGGTTTGTAGTAGCTCTTTGAAACTTGACAAAATAAAGGAGTTATCACTTTTGTCTCTATTATTTGTTTCCGCTTCAAGTAGCCCTAAGCAGAGACTGTGGAAAAGCACTTTCATTGAGAGGGGTTGCCAAGCTTCTAAGAAAGAACGAGTTTCCGAATTACCAGCAAATATTTTTTCACCCAATCTTGATGATACTTGGTGGTGAAGATCGGTACACAAATCCCACTTGGCTCACCAAATTTTCTTCTTCTAGGTTGAAGCGTTCGTTTACAGTAGCAGTTTTTATATTTAGGTTTCACTCTGTTCTCTCCTATATAGATAGATGAATTTGGAACTCTAAATCCAATATGGTTTGTAGTAGCTCTTTGAAACTTGACAACATAAAGGAGTTCTCTGTTTTGTCTCTATGATTTGTTTCCGCTTCAAGTAGCCCTAAGCAGAGACTGTGGAAAAGCACTTTCATTGAGAGCCCTTGCCAAGCTTCCAAGAAATTACGAGTTTCCGAAATACCAGCAAATATTTTTTCACCCAATCTTGATGATACTTGGTGGTGATGATCAGTACACAAATCCCACTTGGCTCACCAAATTTGGTTCTTCTAGGTTGAAGCGTTCGTCTACATTAGCAGTTTTACGTTTAGGTTTCACTCTGTTCTCTGCTATATAGATAGACGAGTTTGGAAATCTAAATCCAAAATGTATTGTAGTGGCTCTTTGCAACTTGACAAAATAAAGGAGTTCTCTGTTTTGTCTCTATGATTTGTTTCCGCTTCAAGTAGCCCTAAGCAGAGACTGTGGAAAAACACTTTCATTGAGAGGGGTTGCCAAGCTTCTAAGAAATAACGAGTTTCCGAATTACCAGCAAATTTTTTTTACCCAATCTTGATGATACTTGGTGGAGAAGATCAGTACACAAATCCCAAATGGCTCACCAAATTTTCTTCTTCTAGGTTGAAGAGTTCGTCTACAGTAGCAGTTTTTATATTTAGGTTTCACTCTGTTCTCTCCTATATAGATAGATGAATTTGGAACTCTAAATCCAACATGGTTTGTAGTAGCTCTTTGAAACTTGACAAAATAAAGGATTTCTCCGTTTTGTCTCTACTGTTTGTTTCCTCTTCAAGTAGCCCTAGGAACAGACTGTGGAAAAGCACTTTCATTGAGAGTGGTTGCCAAGCTTCTAAGAAATAACGAGTTTACGAAATACCAGCAAATATTTTTTCACCCAATCTTAATGACACTTGGTGGTGAGGATCAGTCCACAAATCCCACTTGGCTCACCAAATTTTGTTCTTCTATGTTGAAGCATTCGTTACAGTAGCAGTTTTTATTTTTAGGTTTCACTCTGTTCTCTCCTATATAGATAGATGAATTTGGAACTCTAAATCCAACATGGTTTGTAGTAGCTCTTTGAAACTTGACAAAATAAAGGAGTTCTCAGATTTGTCTCTATGATTTGTTTCCGCTTCAAGTAGCCCTATGCAGAGACTGTGGAATAGCATTTTCATTGAGAGGGGTTGCCAAGCTTCTAAGAAAGAACGAGTTTCCGAATTACCAGCAAATATTTTTTCACCCAATCTTGATGATACTTGGTGGTGAAGATCGGTACACAAATCCCACTTTTCTCACCAAATTTTGTTCTTCTAGGTTGAAGCGTTCATCTACAGTAGCAGTATTTATGTTTATGTTTCATCTGTTCTCTGCTATATAGATAGATGAATTTGGAACTCTAAATCCTACATGGTTTGTAGAGGCTCTTGGAAACTTGACAAAATAAAGGAGTTCTCTGTTTTGTCTCTATGTTTTGTTTCCTCTTCAAGTACCCCTAGGCACAGACGGTGGAAGCGCACTTTCATTGAGAGGGGTTGCCAAGCTTCCAAGAAATTACGAGTTTCCCAAATACCAGAAAATATTTTTTCACCCAATGTTGATGATACGTGGGGGTAATGATCGGTACCCAAATCCCACTTGGCTCACCAAATTTTGTTCTTGTAAGTTGAAGCGTTCGTATACAGTAGCAATTTTTATATTTAGGTTTCACTCTGTTCTCTGCTATATAGATAGATGAATTTGGAACTCTAAATCCAACATGGTTTGTAGTAGCTCTTTGAAATTTGACGAAATTATGGAGTTCTCAGTTTTGTCTCTATGATTTGTTTCCGCTTCATGTAGCCCTAAGCAGTGACTGTGGAAAAGCACTTTCCTTGAGAGGGGTTGCCAAACTTCCATGAAATTACGAGTTTCCGAAATACCAGCAAATATTTTTTCACCCAATCTTGATGATACTTGGTGATAATGATCAGTACACAAATCCCAGTTTTCTCACAAAATTTTGTTCTTCTAGGTTGAAACGTTCGTCTACAGTAGCAGTTTTTATGTTTATTTTTCATCTGTTCTCTGCTATATAGATAGATGAATTTGGAACTTTAAATCCAACATGGTGTGTAGTGGCTCTTTGAAACTTGACAAAATAAAGGAGTTCTCAGTTTTGTCTCTATGGTTTGTTTCTTCTTCAAGTAGCCCTAGGCACAGACGGTGGAAACGCACTTTCATTGAGAGGGGTTGCCAAGCTTCCAAGAAATTACGAGTTTCCGAAATACCAGCAAATATTTTTTCACCCAATCGTGTTGATACTTGGTGTTTACGATCGGTACACCATTCCCACTTGACTCACCAAATTTTGTTCTTCTAAGTTGAAGCGTTCGATTTCAGTAGCAGTTTTTATTTTTAGGCTTTACTCTGTTCTCTCCTATATAGATAGATGAATTTGGAACTCTAAATCCAACATGGTTTGTAGTAGCTCTTTGAAACTTGACAAAATAAAGGAGTTATCACTTTTGTCTCTATTATTTGTTTCCGCTTCAAGTAGCCCTAAGCAGAGACTGTGGAAAAGCACTTTCATTGAGAGGGGTTGCCAAGCTTCTAAGAAAGAACGAGTTTCCGAATTACCAGCAAATATTTTTTCACCCAATCTTGATGATACTTGGTGGTGAAGATCGGTACACAAATCCCACTTGGCTCACCAAATTTTCTTCTTCTAGGTTGAAGCATTCGTCTACAGTAGCAGTTTTTATATTTAGGTTTCACTCTGTTCTCTCGTATATAGATAGATGAATTTGGAACTCTAAATCCAATATGGTTTGTAGTAGCTTTTTGAAACTTGACAAAATAAAGGAGTTCTCTGTTTTGTCTCTATGATTTGTTTCCGCTTCAAGTAGCCCTAAGCAGAGACTGTGGAAAAGCACTTTCATTGAGAGCCCTTGCCAAGCTTCCAAGAAATTACGAGTTTCCGAAATACCAGCAAATATTTTTTCACCCAATCTTGATGATACTTGGTGGTGATGATCAGTACACAAATCCCACTTGGCTCACCAAATTTGGTTCTTCTAGGTTGAAGCGTTCGTCTACATTAGCAGTTTTTATGTTTAGGTTTCACTCTGTTCTCTGCTATATAGATAGACGAATTTGGAAATCTAAATCCAAAATGGATTGTAGTGGCTCTTTGCAACTTGACAAAATAAAGGAGTTCTCTGTTTTGCCTCTATGATTTGTTTCCGCTTCAAGTAGCCCTAAGCAGAGCCTGTGGAAAAACACTTTCATTGAGAGGGGTTGCCAAGCTTCTAAGAAATAACGAGTTTCCGAATTACCAGCAAATTTTTTTTACCCAATCTTGATGATACTTGGTGGAGAAGATCAGTACACAAATCCCAAATGGCTCACCAAATTTTCTTCTTCTAGGTTGAAGAGTTCGTCTACAGTAGCAGTTTTTATATTTAGGTTTCACTCTGTTCTCTCCTATATAGATAGATGAATTTGGAACTCTAAATCCAACATGGTTTGTAGTAGCTCTTTGAAACTTGACAAAATAAAGGAGTTCTCAGTTTTGTCTCTACTGTTTGTTTCCTCTTCAAGTAGCCCTAGGAACAGACTGTGGAAAAGCACTTTCATTGAGAGTGGTTGCCAAGCTTCTAAGAAATAACGAGTTTACGAAATACCAGCAAATATTTTTTCACCCAATCTTAATGACACTTGGTGGTGAGGATCAGTCCACAAATCCCACTTGGCTCACCAAATTTTGTTCTTCTATGTTGAAGCATTCGTTACAGTAGCAGTTTTTATTTTTAGGTTTCACTCTGTTCTCTCCTATATAGATAGATGAATTTGGAACTCTAAATCCAACATGGTTTGTAGTAGCTCTTTGAAACTTGATAAAATAAAGGAGTTCTCAGATTTGTCTCTATTATTTGTTTCCGCTTCAAGTAGCCCTATGCAGAGACTGTGGAATAGCATTTTCATTGAGAGGGGTTGCCAAGCTTCTAAGAAAGAACGAGTTTCCGAATTACCAGCAAATATTTTTTCACCCAATCTTGATGATACTTGGTGGTGAAGATCGGTACACAAATCCCACTTTTCTCACCAAATTTTGTTCTTCTAGGTTGAAGCGTTCATCTACAGTAGCAGTATTTATGTTTATGTTTCATCTGTTCTCTGCTATATAGATTGATGAATTCGGAACTCTAAATCCTACATGGTTTGTAGAGGCTCTTGGAAACTTGACAAAATAAAGGAGTTCTCTGTTTTGTCTCTATGTTTTGTTTCCTCTTAAAGTACCCCTAGGCACAGACGGTGGAAGCGCACTTTCATTGAGAGGGGTTGCCAAGCTTCCAAGAAATTACGAGTTTCCCAAATACCAGAAAATATTTTTTCACCCAATGTTGATGATACGTGGGGTTAATGATCGGTACCCAAATCCCACTTGGCTCACCAAATTTTGTTCTTGTAAGTTGAAGCGTTCGTATACAGTAGCAATTTTTATATTTAGGTTTCACTCTGTTCTCTGCTATATAGATAGATGAATTTGGAACTCTAAATCCAACTTGGTTTGTAGTAGCTCTTTGAAATTTGACGAAATTATGGAGTTCTCAGTTTTGTCTCTATGATTTGTTTCCGCTTCATGTAGCCCTAAGCAGTGACTGTGGAAAAGCACTTTCCTTGAGAGGGGTTGCCAAACTTCCATGAAATTACGAGTTTCCGAAATACCAGCAAATATTTTTTCACCCAATCTTGATGATACTTGGTGATAATGATCAGTACACAAATCCCAGTTTTCTCACAAAATTTTGTTCTTCTAGGTTGAAACGTTCGTCTACAGTAGCAGTTTTTATGTTTATTTTTCATCTGTTCTCTGCTATATAGATAGATGAATTTGGAACTTTAAATCCAACATGGTTTGTAGTGGCTCTTTGAAACTTGACAAAATAAAGGAGTTCTCAGTTTTGTCTCTATGGTTTGTTTCTTCTTCAAGTAGCCCTAGGCACAGACGGTGGAAACGCACTTTCATTGAGAGGGGTTGCCAAGCTTCCAAGAAATTACGAGTTTCCGAAATACCAGCAAATATTTTTTCACCCAATCGTGATGATACTTGGTGTTTACGATCGGTACACCATTCCCACTTGACTCACCAAATTTTGTTCTTCTAAGTTGAAGCGTTCGATTTCAGTAGTAGTTTTTATTTTTAGGCTTTACTCTGTTCTCTCCTATATAGATAGATGAATTTGGAACTCTAAATCCAACATGGTTTGTAGTAGCTCTTTGAAACTTGACAAAATAAAGGAGTTATCACTTTTGTCTCTATTATTTGTTTCCGCTTCAAGTAGCCCTAAGCAGAGACTGTGGAAAAGCACTTTCATTGAGAGGGGTTGCCAAGCTTCTAAGAAAGATCGAGTTTCCGAATTACCAGCAAATATTTTTTCACCCAATCTTGATGATACTTGGTGGTGAAGATCGGTACACAAATCCCACTTGGCTCACCAAATTTTCTTCTTCTAGGTTGAAGCATTCGTCTACAGTAGCAGTTTTTATATTTAGGTTTCACTCTGTTCTCTCGTATATAGATAGATGAATTTGGAACTCTAAATCCAATATGGTTTGTAGTAGCTTTTTGAAACTTGACAAAATAAAGGAGTTCTCTGTTTTGTCTCTATGATTTGTTTCCGCTTCAAGTAGCCCTAAGCAGAGACTGTGGAAAAGCACTTTCATTGAGAGCCCTTGCCAAGCTTCCAAGAAATTACGAGTTTCCGAAATACCAGCAAATATTTTTTCACCCAATCTTGATGATACTTGGTGGTGATGATCAGTACACAAATCCCACTTGGCTCACCAAATTTGGTTCTTCTAGGTTGAAGCGTTCGTCTACATTAGCAGTTTTTATGTTTAGGTTTCACTCTGTTCTCTGCTATATAGATAGACGAATTTGGAAATCTAAATCCAAAATGGATTGTAGTGGCTCTTTGCAACTTGACAAAATAAAGGAGTTCTCTGTTTTGCCTCTATGATTTGTTTCCGCTTCAAGTAGCCCTAAGCAGAGCCTGTGGAAAAACACTTTCATTGAGAGGGGTTGCCAAGCTTCTAAGAAATAACGAGTTTCCGAATTACCAGCAAATTTTTTTTACCCAATCTTGATGATACTTGGTGGAGAAGATCAGTACACAAATCCCAAATGGCTCACCAAATTTTCTTCTTCTAGGTTGAAGAGTTCGTCTACAGTAGCAGTTTTTATATTTAGGTTTCACTCTGTTCTCTCCTATATAGATAGATGAATTTGGAACTCTAAATCCAACATGGTTTGTAGTAGCTCTTTGAAACTTGACAAAATAAAGGAGTTCTCAGTTTTGTCTCTACTGTTTGTTTCCTCTTCAAGTAGCCCTAGGAACAGACTGTGGAAAAGCACTTTCATTGAGAGTGGTTGCCAAGCTTCTAAGAAATAACGAGTTTACGAAATACCAGCAAATATTTTTTCACCCAATCTTAATGACACTTGGTGGTGAGGATCAGTCCACAAATCCCACTTGGCTCACCAAATTTTGTTCTTCTATGTTGAAGCATTCGTTACAGTAGCAGTTTTTATTTTTAGGTTTCACTCTGTTCTCTCCTATATAGATAGATGAATTTGGAACTCTAAATCCAACATGGTTTGTAGTAGCTCTTTGAAACTTGATAAAATAAAGGAGTTCTCAGATTTGTCTCTATGATTTGTTTCCGCTTCAAGTAGCCCTATGCAGAGACTGTGGAATAGCATTTTCATTGAGAGGGGTTGCCAAGCTTCTAAGAAAGAACGAGTTTCCGAATTACCAGCAAATATTTTTTCACCCAATCTTGATGATACTTGGTGGTGAAGATCGGTACACAAATCCCACTTTTCTCACCAAATTTTGTTCTTCTAGGTTGAAGCGTTCATCTACAGTAGCAGTATTTATGTTTATGTTTCATCTGTTCTCTGCTATATAGATTGATGAATTCGGAACTCTAAATCCTACATGGTTTGTAGAGGCTCTTGGAAACTTGACAAAATAAAGGAGTTCTCTGTTTTGTCTCTATGTTTTGTTTCCTCTTAAAGTACCCCTAGGCACAGACGGTGGAAGCGCACTTTCATTGAGAGGGGTTGCCAAGCTTCCAAGAAATTACGAGTTTCCCAAATACCAGAAAATATTTTTTCACCCAATGTTGATGATACGTGGGGTTAATGATCGGTACCCAAATCCCACTTGGCTCACCAAATTTTGTTCTTGTAAGTTGAAGCGTTCGTATACAGTAGCAATTTTTATATTTAGGTTTCACTCTGTTCTCTGCTATATAGATAGATGAATTTGGAACTCTAAATCCAACTTGGTTTGTAGTAGCTCTTTGAAATTTGACGAAATTATGGAGTTCTCAGTTTTGTCTCTATGATTTGTTTCCGCTTCATGTAGCCCTAAGCAGTGACTGTGGAAAAGCACTTTCCTTGAGAGGGGTTGCCAAACTTCCATGAAATTACGAGTTTCCGAAATACCAGCAAATATTTTTTCACCCAATCTTGATGATACTTGGTGATAATGATCAGTACACAAATCCCAGTTTTCTCACAAAATTTTGTTCTTCTAGGTTGAAACGTTCGTCTACAGTAGCAGTTTTTATGTTTATTTTTCATCTGTTCTCTGCTATATAGATAGATGAATTTGGAACTTTAAATCCAACATGGTTTGTAGTGGCTCTTTGAAACTTGACAAAATAAAGGAGTTCTCAGTTTTGTCTCTATGGTTTGTTTCTTCTTCAAGTAGCCCTAGGCACAGACGGTGGAAACGCACTTTCATTGAGAGGGGTTGCCAAGCTTCCAAGAAATTACGAGTTTCCAAAATACCAGCAAATATTTTTTCACCCAATCGTGATGATACTTGGTGTTTACGATCGGTGCACCATTCCCACTTGACTCACCAAATTTTGTTCTTCTAAGTTGAAGCGTTCGATTTCAGTAGCAGTTTTTATTTTTAGGCTTTACTCTGTTCTCTCCTATATAGATAGATGAATTTGGAACTCTAAATCCAACATGGTTTGTAGTAGCTCTTTGAAACTTGACAAAATAAAGGAGTTATCACTTTTGTCTCTATTATTTGTTTCCGCTTCAAGTAGCCCTAAGCAGAGACTGTGGAAAAGCACTTTCATTGAGAGGGGTTGCCAAGCTTCTAAGAAAGAACGAGTTTCCGAATTACCAGCAAATATTTTTTCACCCAATCTTGATGATACTTGGTGGTGAAGATCGGTACACAAATCCCACTTGGCTCACCAAATTTTCTTCTTCTAGGTTGAAGCGTTCGTTTACAGTAGCAGTTTTTATATTTAGGTTTCACTCTGTTCTCTCGTATATAGATAGATGAATTTGGAACTCTAAATCCAATATGGTTTGTAGTAGCTCTTTGAAACTTGACAAAATAAAGGAGTTCTCTGTTTTGTCTCTATGATTTGTTTCTGCTTCAAGTAGCCCTAAGCAGAGACTGTGGAAAAGCACTTTCATTGAGAGCCCTTGCCAAGCTTCCAAGAAATTACGAGTTTCCGAAATACCAGCAAATATTTTTTCACCCAATCTTGATGATACTTGGTGGTGATGATCAGTACACAAATCCCACTTGGCTCACCAAATTTGGTTCTTCTAGGTTGAAGCGTTCGTCTACATTAGCAGTTTTTACGTTTAGGTTTCACTCTGTTCTCTGCTATATAGATAGACGAGTTTGGAAATCTAAATCCAAAATGTATTGTAGTGGCTCTTTGCAACTTGACAAAATAAAGGAGTTCTCTGTTTTGTCTCTATGATTTGTTTCCGCTTCAAGTAGCCCTAAGCAGAGACTGTGGAAAAACACTTTCATTGAGAGGGGTTGCCAAGCTTCTAAGAAATAACGAGTTTCCGAATTACCAGCAAATTTTTTTTACCCAATCTTGATGATACTTGGTGGAGAAGATCAGTACACAAATCCCAAATGGCTCACCAAATTTTCTTCTTCTAGGTTGAAGAGTTTGTCTACAGTAGCAGTTTTTATATTTAGGTTTCACTCTGTTCTCTCCTATATAGATAGATGAATTTGGAACTCTAAATCCAACATGGTTTGTAGTAGCTCTTTGAAACTTGACAAAATAAAGGAGTTCTCAGTTTTGTCTCTACTGTTTGTTTCCTCTTCAAGTAGCCCTAGGAACAGACTGTGGAAAAGCACTTTCATTGAGAGTGGTTGCCAAGCTTCTAAGAAATAACGAGTTTACGAAATACCAGCAAATATTTTTTCACCCAATCTTAATGACACTTGGTGGTGAGGATCAGTCCACAAATCCCACTTGGCTCACCAAATTTTGTTCTTCTATGTTGAAGCATTCGTTACAGTAGCAGTTTTTATTTTTAGGTTTCACTCTGTTCTCTCCTATATAGATAGATGAATTTGGAACTCTAAATCCAACATGGTTTGTAGTAGCTCTTTGAAACTTGACAAAATAAAGGAGTTCTCAGATTTGTCTCTATGATTTGTTTCCGCTTCAAGTAGCCCTATGCAGAGACTGTGGAATAGCATTTTCATTGAGAGGGGTTGCCAAGCTTCTATGAAAGAACGAGTTTCCGAATTACCAGCAAATATTTTTTCACCCAATCTTGATGATACTTGGTGGTGAAGATCGGTACACAAATCCCACTTTTCTCACCAAATTTTGTTCTTCTAGGTTGAAGCGTTCATCTACAGTAGCAGTATTTATGTTTATGTTTCATCTGTTCTCTGCTATATAGATAGATGAATTTGGAACTCTAAATCCAACATGGTTTGTAGAGGCTCTTGGAAACTTGACAAAATAAAGGAGTTCTCAGTTTTGTCTCTATGGTTTGATTCCTCTTCAAGTACCCCTAGGAACAGACTGCGGAAAAGCACTTTCATTGAGTGGGGTTGCCAAGCCTCCAAGAAATAACGAGTTTCCGAAATACCAGCAAATATTTTTTCACCCAATCTTGATCATACGTGGTGGTAATGACAAGTCCACAAATCCCACTTGGCTCACCAAATTTTGTTCATCTAGGTTGAAGCGTTCGTTTACAGTAGCAGTTTTTATTTTTAGGTTTCACTCTGTTCTCTCCTATATAGATAGATGAATTTGGAACTCTAAATCCAACATGGTTTGTAGTAGCTCTTTGAAATTTGACAAAATAAAAGAGTTCTCAGTTTTGTCTCTATGATTTGTTTCTACTTCAAGTAGCCATAAGCATTGGCTCTGGAAAAGCACTATCCTTGAGAGGGGTTTCCAAGCTTCCAAGAAATTAAGAGTTTTGAAATACCAGCAAATATTTTTTCACCCAAACTTGATGATACTTGGTGGTAATGATCAGTACACAAATCCCACTTGGCTCACCAAATTTGGTTCTTCTAGGTTGAAGCGTTCATCTACATTAGCAGTTTTTATGTTTAGGTTTAACTCTGTTCTCTGCTATATAGATAGACGAATTTGGAAATCTAAATCCAAAATGGATTGTATTGGCTCTGTGCATCTTGACAAAATAAAGGAGTTCTCTGTTTTGTCTCTATAGTTTGTTATCGCTTCAAGTAGCCCTAAGCAGAGACTGTGGAAAAGCACTTTCATTGAGAGGGGTTGCCAAGATTCTAAGAAATAACGAGTTTCCGAATTACCAGCAAATATTTTTTTACCCAATCTTGATGATACTTGGTGGTGAAGATCAGTACACAAATCCCAAATGGCTCACCAAATTTTCTTCTTCTAGGTTGAAGCGTTCGTCTACAGTAGCAGTTTTTATATTTAGGTTTCACTCTGTTCTCTCCTATATAGATAGATGAATTTGGAACTCTAAATCCAATATGGTTTGTAGTAGCTCTTTGAAACTTGACAAAATAAAGGAGTTCTCAGTTTTGTCTCTATGATTTGTTTCCGCTTCAAGTAGCCCTACGCAGAGACTGTGGAAAAGCACTTTCATTGAGAGCGGTTGCCAAGCTTCCAAGAAATTACGAGTTTCCGAAATACCAGATAATATTTTTTCACCCAATCTTGATGGTACGTGGAGGTAATGACAAGTCCACAAATTCCACTTGGCTCACCAAATTTTGTTCTTCTAAGTTGAAGCGTTCGTCTACAGTAGCATTTTTTATGTTTAGTTTTCACTCTGTTCTCTGCTATATAGATAGATGAATTGGGAACTCTAAATCCAACATGGTTTGTAGTGGCTCTTTGCAACTTGACAAAATAAAGGAGTTCTCTGTTTTGTCTCTATGGTTTGTTTCCTCTTCAAGTAGCCCTGGCACAGACTGTGGAAAACCACTTTAATTGAGATGGGTTGCCAAGCTTCTTAGAAATAACGAGTTTCTGAAATACCAGCAAATATTTTGTCAACCAATCTTGATGATACTTGGTGGTAAGGACAAGTCCACAAATCCCACTCGGCTCACCAAATTTTGTTATTCTAGGTTGAAGCGTTCGTCTACAGTAGCAGTTTTTATATTTAGGTTTCACTCTGTTCTCTGCTATATAGATTGATGAATTTGGAACTCTAAATCCAACATGGTTTGTAGTAGCTCTTTGAAACTTGACAAAATAAAGGAGATATCAGTTTTGTCTCTATGATTTGTTTCTACTTCAAGTAGCCATAAGCATTGGCTCTGGAAAAGCACTATCCTTGAGAGGGGTTTCCACGATTCCAAGAAATTAAGAGTTTTGAAATACCAGCAAATATTTTTTCACCCAAACTTGATGATACTTGGTGGTAATGATCAGTACACAAATCCCACTTGGCTCACCAAATTTTGTTCTTCTAGGTTAAAGCGTTCGTCTACATTAGCAGTTTTTATGTTTAGGTTTAACTCTGTTCTCTGCTATATCGATAGACGAATTTGGAAATCTAAATCCAAAATGGATTGTAGTGGCTCTGTGCAACTTGACAAAATAAAGGAGTTCTCTGTTTTGTCTCTATGATTTGTTATCGCTTCAAGTAGCCCTAAGCAGAGACTGTGGAAAAGCTCTTTCATTGAGAGGGGTTGCCAAGCTTCTAAGGAATAACGAGTTTCAAATATCAGGAAATATTTTTTCACCCAATCTTGATGGTTCTTGGTGGTAATGATCAGTACACAAGTCCCACTTGGCTCACCAAATTTTGTTCTTCTAGGTTGAAGTGTTCGTCTTCAGTAGCAGTTTTTATATGTAGGTTTCACTCTGTTCTCTCTTATATAGATAGATGAATTTGGCACTCCTAATCCAACATGGTTTGTAGTAGCTCTTTGAAACTCGACAAAATAAAGGAGTTCTCAGTTTTGTCTCTATGTTTTGTTTCCGCTTTAAGTAGCCCTAGGCACAGACTGTGGAAAAGCACTATCATTGAGTGGGGTTGCCAAGCTTCCAAGAAATAACGAGTTTCTGAAATACCAGCAAACATTTTTTCACCCAATCTTGATGATACGTGGTGTTAATGATCCATACACAAATCCCACATGGCTCACCAAATGTTGTTCTTCTAGGTTGAAGCGTTCGTTTACAGTAGCAATTTTTATTTTTAGGTCTCACTCTGTTCTATCCTATATAGATAGATGAATTTGGAACTCTAAATACAACATGATTTGTAGTAGCCTTTTAAAACTTGAGAAAAAAATTAGTTCTCAGTTTTGTCTCTATGGTTTTTTTCCTCTTCAAGTAGCCCTAAGCAGAGACTGTGGAAAAGCACTTTCACTGAAAGGGGTTGCCAAACTTCCAAGAAATTACGACTTTCTGAAATACCAGCAAATATTTTTTCACCAAATCTTGATGATACCTGGTGGTAATGACAAGTACACAAATCCCACTTGGCTCACCAAATTTTGTTCTTCTAGGTTGAAGCGTTCGTATACAGTAGCAATTTTTATTTTTAGGTTTTTCTCTGTTCTCTCCTATATAGATAGATGAATTTGAAACACTAAATCCAACATGGTTTGTAGTAGCTTTTTGAATCTTGACAAAATAAAGGAGTTCTCAGTTTTGTCTCTATGGTTTGTTTCCTCTTCAAGTAGCCCTATGCACAGACTGTGGAGAAGCAATTACATTGAAAGGTCTTGCCAAGCTTCCAAGAAATAACGAGTTTCCGAAATACCAGCAAATGTTTTTCACCCAATCTTGATGATACGTGGTGGTAATGACAAGTACACAAAGCCCACTTGGCTCACCAAATTGTGTTCTTCTAGATTGAAGCGTTCGTCTACAGTAGCAGTTTTTTATATTTACGTTTCACTCTGCTATCTCCAATATAGATAGATGAATTTGGAACTCTAAATACAACATGGTTTGTAGTAGCTCTTTGAAACTTGTCAAAATAAAGGAGTTCTCAGTTTTGTCTATATGGTTTGTTTCCCCTTTAAGTAGCCCTAGGCACAGAATGTGGAAAATCACGTTCATTGAAAGGGGTTGGCAAGCTTCTAAGGAATAACCAATTTCAAAATACCAGGAAATATTCCTTCACCCAATCTTGATGATTCTTGGTGGTAATGACAAGTACACAAAGCCCACTTGGCTCACCAAATTCTGTTCTTCTAGGATGAAGCGTTCGTTTACAGTAGCAGTTTTTATACTTAGGTTTCACTCTGTTCTCTCCTATATAGATAGATGAATTTGGAACTCTAAATACAATATGGTTTTTCGTAGCTCTTTGAATCTTGACAAAATAAAGGACTCCTCAGTTTTGTCTCTATGATTTGTTTCCTCTTCAAGTAGCCCTACGCACAGACTGTGGAAAATAACTTTCATTGAAAGGGGTTGCCAAGCTTCCAAGAAATAACGAGTTTCTGAAATACCAGCAAATATTTTTCACCCAATCTTCATGATTCTTGGTTTGAATGATCAGTAAACATATCCCATTTGGCTCACCAAATTTTGTTCTTCTAGTTTGAAGCGTTCGTCTACTGTAGCAGTTTTTATATTTAGGTTTCACCCTGTTCTCTTCTATATAGATAGATGAATTTGGAACTCTAAATCCAACATGGTTTGTAGTAGCTCTTTGAAACGTGAGAAAATAAAAGAGGTCTCAGTTTTGTCTCTATGGTTTGTTTCCTCTTTAAGTAGCCCTAGGCACAGACTGTGGAAAAGCACTTTCATTGAGAGGGGTTACCACGCTTCTAAGAAATAACGTGTTTCCGAAATAACAGCAAATATTTTTTCACCCAATGTTGATGCTACTTTGTGGTAATGATCAGTACACAAACCCCACTTGGCTCACCAAATTTTGTTCTTTAGGTTGAAGCGTTCGTCTACAGTAGCAGTTTTTATATGTAGGTTTCACTCTGTTCTCTCTTATATAGATAGATGAATTTGGCACACTAAATCCAACATGGTTTGTAGTAGTTCATTGAAAGTTGACAAAATAAAGTAGTTCTTAGTTTTGTCTCTATGGTTTGTTTCCTTTTAAAGTAGCCCTAGGCACAGAGTGTGGAAAAGCACTTTCATTGAAAGGGGTTGCAAAGCTTCCAAGAAATAACGAGTTTCCGAAATACAAGCAAATATTTTTTCACCCAATCTTGATGATACTTGGTGGTAATGATCGGTACACAAATCCCACTTGACTCACCAATTTTTTTTCTTCTATTTTGAAGCATTCGTTTATAGTAGCCGTTTTTATTTTTAGGTTTCACTCTTTTCTCTCCTATATAGATAGATGAATTTGGAACTCTAAATCCTACATGGTTTGTAGTAGCTCCTTAAAACTTGACAATATTAAGGAGTTCTCAGTTTTGTCCCTATGGTTTGTTTCCTCTTCAAGTAGCCCTAGGCACTGACTGTGGAAAAGCACTTTCATTGAAAGGCGTTGCCAAGCTTCCAAGAAATTACGTGTTTCCGAAATACCAGCCAATATTTTTCACCCAATCTTGAAGTTACTTGGTGGTAATGACCAGTACACAAATCCCACGTGGCTCACCAAATTTTGTTCTTCTAGGTTGAAGCGTTCGTCTACAGTAGCAGTTTTTATATTTAGGTTTCACTCTGTTCTCTTCTATATAGATAGATGAATTTGGAACTCTAAATCCAACATGGTTTGTAGTAGCTCTTAGAAACTTGACAAAATAAAGTAGTTCTCAGTTTTGTCTCTATGGTTTGTTTCCTCTTCAAGTAGCCCTAAGCAGAAACTGTGGAAAAGCATTTTCATTGAAAGGCGTCGCCATGTTTCCAAGAAATTACGAGTTTCCGAAATACCAGCAAATATTTTTTCACCAAATCTTGATGATACCTGGTGGTAATGACAAGTACACAAAGCCCACTTGTCTCACCAAATTTTGTTCTTCTAGGTTGAAGCGTTCGTTTACAGTAGCAGTTTTTATTTTTAGGTTTCCTTCTGTTCTCTCCTATATAGATAGATGAATTTGGAACTCTAAATCCAACATGGTTTGTAGTAGCTCTTTGAAACTTGAGAAAATAAAGGACTCCTCAGTTTTGTCTCTATGATTTGTTTCCTCTTCAAGTAGCCCTACGCACAGACTGTGGAAAAGCACTTTCATTGAAAGGGGTTGCCAAGCTTCCAAGAAATAACGAGTTTCTGAAATACCAGCAAATATTTTTTCACACAATCATGATGATACTTGGTGGTAATGATCGGTCCACAAATCCCACTTGACATACTAAATTTTCTTCTTCTAGTTTGAAGCATTCATTTACAGTAGTAGTTTATATTTTTAGGTTTCCTTCTGTACTTTCCTATATAGACAGATGAATTTGGAACTCTAAATACAACATGGTTTGTAGAAGCCCTTTGATACTTGACAAAAAAAAAGTAGTTCTCAGTTTTGTCTCTATGGTTTGATTCCCCTTCAAGTAGCCGTAAGCAGAGACTGTGGAAAAGCACTTTCATTGAAAGGGGTTGCCAAGCTTCCAAGAAATTACGAGTTTCCGAAATACCAGCAAATATTATTTCACCCAATCTTGATGATACTTCGTGGTAATGATCAGTACACAAATCCCACTTGGATCACCAAATTGTGTTCTTCTAGGGTGAAGCGTTCGTTTAGACTAGCAGTTTTTATTTTTAGGTTTCACTCTGTTCTCTCGTATATAGATAGATGAATTTGGAACTCTAAATCCAACATGGTTTGTAGTAGCTCTTTGAAACTTGACAAAATAAAGGAGTTCTCAGTTTTGTCTCTATGGTTTGTTTCCTCTTCAAGTAGCCCTAGGCACAGACTGTGGAAAAGCACTTTCATTGAAAAGGGTTGCCAAGCTTCCAAGAAATAACGAGTTTCTGAAATACTAGGAAATATTTTTTCACCCAATCTTGATGATACTTCGTGGTAATGATCAGTACACAAATCCCACTTGGCTCACCAAATTTTGTTCTTCTAGGTTCAAGCATTCGTCTACAGTAGCAGTTTTTATATTTAGGTTTCACTCTGTTCTCTCCTATATAGATACATGAATTTTCAACTCTAAATCCAACATAGTATGTAGTACCTCTTTGAAACTTGACAGAATAAAGGAGTTCTCAGTTTTGTCTCTATAGTTTGTTTCCTCTTCAAGTAGCCCTAGGCACAGACTGTGGAAAAGCACTTTCATTGAGAGGGGTTGCCAAGCTTCTAATAAATAACGAGTTTCCGAAATACCAGCAAATATTTTTTCACCCAATCCTGATGATACTTGGTGGTAATGATCAGTACACAATTCCCACTTGGCTCACCAAATTGTGTTCTTCTAGGTTTAAGCGTTCGACTATAGTAGCAGTTTTAATATTTAGATTTTCCTCTGTTCTCTCCTATATAGATAGATGAATTTGGAACTCTAAATCCAACATGTTTTGTAGTAGTTCTTTGAAACTTGACAAAATACATTTGTTCTCAGTTTAGTCTCTGTGGTTTGTTTCCTCTTCAAGTAGCCCTACGCACAGACTGTGGCAAAGCAGTTTCATTGAGAGGGGTTCCCACGCTTCTAAGGAATAACGAATTTCCGAAATACGAGCAAATATTTTTTCACTCAATTTTGATGATACTTGGGGGTAATGATCAGTACACAAATCCCACTTGGCTCACCAAATTTTGTTCTTCTAGGTTTAAGCGTTCGTCTACAGTAGCAGTTTTTATATTTAGGTTTCCCTCTGTTCTCTCCTATATAGATTGATGAATTTGGAACTCTAAATCCAACATGTTTTGTAGTAGTTCTTTGAAACTTGACAAAATACATTTGTTCTCAGTTTAGTCTCTGTGGTTTGTTTCCTCTTCAAGTAGCCCAAGTCACAGACTGTGGAAAACCACTTTCATTGAGAGGGGTTGCCAATCTTCTAAGGAATAACGAGTTTCCGAAGTACCGGGAAATATTTTTTCACCAAATCTTGATGATTCTTTTGGTAATGATCAGTACACAAATCCCACTTGACTCACCAAATTTTGTTCTTCTACGTTGAAGCGTTCATCTAGAGTAGCAGTTTTGTATGAAGGTTTCACTCTGTTCTCTCTTATATAGATAGATGAATTTGGCACTCTAAATCCAACATGGTGTGTAGTAGCTCTTTAAATCTTGACAAAATAAAGGAGTTCTCAGTTTTGTCTCTATGGTTTGTTTCCTCTTCAAGTAGCCCTAGGCACAGACTGTGGAAAAGCACTTTCATTGAAAGGGGTTTCCAAGCTTCCAAGAAATAACGAGTTTCCGTAATACCAGCAAATATTTTTTCAACCAATCTTGATGATACGAGGTGGTAATGAACAGTACACAAATCCCACTTGGCTCACCAAATGTTGTTCTTCTAGGTTGAAGCGTTCGATTACAGTAGCTGTTTTTATTTTTAGGTTTCACTCTGTTCTCTCCTATATAGATAGATGAAATTCGAGCTCTAAATACAACATGATTTGTAGGAGCCTTTTCAAACTTGACACAAAATGCAGTTCTCATTTTTGTCTCAATGGTTTGTTTCCTCCACAAGTAGCCCTAATCAGAGACTGTGGAAAAGCACTTTCATTGAAAGGGGTGGCCAAGCTTCAAAGAAATTACGAGTTTCCGAAATACCAACAAATATTTTTTCATCCAATCTTGATGATACTTGGTTTTAATGATCAGTACACAAATCCCATTTGGCTCACCAAATTTTGTTCTTCAAGGTTGAAGCGTTTGTCTACATTAGCAGTTTTTATATTTACGGTTCACTCTGTTCTCTTCTATATAGATAGATGAATTGGGAACTCTAAATCCAACATGGTTTGTAGTAGCTCTTTGAAACGTGACAAAATAAAGGAGTTCTCAGTTTTGTCTCCATGGTTTGTTTCCTCTTCAAGTAGCCCTAGGCATAGACTGTGGAAATTAACTTTCATTGAGAGGGGTTGCCAAGCTTCTAAGAAATAACGTGTTTCCGAAATACCAGCAAACATTTTTTCACCCTATCTTGATGATACCTGGTGGTAATGACAAGTACTCAAATCCCACATGGCTCACCAAATTATGTTCTTTTAGGTTGAACCATTCGTTTACAGTAGCATTTTTTTTTTTTAGGTTTCTCTCTGTTCTCTTATATAGATAGATGAATTTGGAACTCTAAATCCAACATGGTTTGTAGGAGCTTTTTGAATATTGACAAAGTAAAGGGGTTCTCAGTTTTGTCTCTATTGATTGTTTCCTCTTCAAGTAGCCCTAGGCACAGACTGTGGAAAAGCACTTTCATTAAAAGGGGTTGCCAAGCTTCTAAGGAATAACGATTTTCAAAATACCAGGAAACATTTTTTCACCCAATCTTGATGGTTCTTGGTGGTAATGATCAGTACACAAATCCCACTTGGCTCACCAAATTTTGTTCTTCTAGGTTGAAGTGTTCGGCTTCAGTAGCAGTTTTTATATGTAGGTTTCACTCTGTTCTCTCTTATATAGATAGATGAATTTGGCACTCCTAATCCAACATGGTTTGTAGTAGCTCTTTGAAACTTGACAAAATAAAGGAGTTCTCAGTTTTGTCTCTATGTTTTGTTTCCGCTTTAATTAGCCCTAGGCACAGACTGTGGAAAAGCACTTTCATTGAGTGGGGTTGCCAAGCTTCCAAGAAATAACGAGTTTCCGAAATACCAGCAAATATTTTTTCACCCAATCTTGATGATACGTGGTGGTAATGATCCATACACAAATCCCACATGGCTCACCAAATGTTGTTCTTCTAGGTTGAAGCGTTCAATTACAGTACCAGTTTTTATTTTTAGGTTTCCCTCTGTTCTCTCCTATATAGATAGATGAATTTGGAACTCTAAATACAACATGGATTGTCGTAGCTCTTTGAATCTTGACAAAATAAAGGACTCCTCAGTTTTGTCTCTATGATTTGTTTCCTCTTCAAGTAGCCCTACGCACAGACTGTGGAAAATCACTTTCATTGAAAGGGGTTGCCAAGCTTCCAAGAAATAACGAGTTTCTGAAATACCAGCAAATATTTTTTCACCCAATCTTCATGATACTTGGTGGTAATGATCAGTACACAAATCCCACTTGCCTCACCAAATTTTGTTCTTCTAGGTTGAAGCGTTCGTCTACCTTAGCAGTTTTTATACTTAGGTTTCCCTCTGTTCTCTCCTATATAGATAGATGAATTTGGAACTCTAAATCCAACATGGTTTGTAGTAGCCCTTTGAAACTTGACAAAATAAAGGAGTTCTCAGTTTTGTCTAATGGATTGTTTCCTCCTCAAGTAGCCGTAGGCACTGACTGTTGAAATGCACTTTCATTGAAAGGGGTTGCCAAGCTTCTAAGAAAAAACGAGTGTCCGAAATACAAGCAAATATTTTTTCACCCAATCTTGATGATACTTGGTGTTGATGATCGGTACACAAATCCCACTTGGCTCACCAAATTTTGTTCTTCTAAGATGAAGCGTTCGTCTACAGTAGCAGTTTTTATATTTAGGTTTCACTCTGTTCTCTCCTATATAGACAGATGAATTTGGAACTCTAAATCCAATATGGTTTATAGTAGCTCTTTAAAACTTGACAAAATGAAGGAGTTCTCAGTTTTGTCTCTATGATTTGTTTCCGCTTCAAGTAGTCCTAAGCAGAGACTGTGGAAAAGCACTTTCATTGAGAGGGTTTACCAAGCTTCCAAGAAATTACGAGTTTCCGAAATATAAGCAAATATTATTTCAACCAATATTCATGATACTTGGTGGTATTGATAGGTACACAAATCCCACTTGGCTCACCAAATTTTGTTCTGCTCGGTTGAAGCGTTAGTCTACAGTAGCAGTTTTTATATTTACGATTCACTCTGTTCTCTCCTATATAGATAGATGAATTTGGAACTCTAAATCCAACATGGTTTGTAGTAGCTCTTCGAAACTTGACAAAATAAAGGAGTTCTCAGTTTTGTCTCTATGATTTGTTTCCGCTTTAAGAAGCCCTAAGCAGGGACTGTGGAAAAGCACTTTCATTGAGAGGGGTTGCCAAGCTTCCAAGAAATTACGAGTTTCTGAAATACCAGCAAATATTTTTTCCACCAATATTCATGATACTTGGTGGTATTGATCGGTACACAAATCCCACTTTGCTCACCAAATTTTGTTCTTCTAAGTTGAAGCGTTCGTCTACAGTTGCAGTTTTTATATTTAGGTTTCACTCTGTTCTCTGCTATATAGATAGATGAATTTGGACTCTAAATCCAACATGGTTTGTAGTAGCTCTTTGAAACTTGACAAAATAAAGGAGTTCTCAGTTTTATCTCTATGGTTTGTTTCATCTTCAAGTAGACCTAGGCACATACGGTGGAAAAGCACTTTCATTGAGAGGGGTTGCCACGCTTCTAAGAAATAACGAGTTTCCGAAATACCAGCAAATATTTTTTTCACCGAATCTTGATGATACTTGATGGTCATGATCAGTACACAAATCCCACTTGGCTCACCAAATTTTGTTCTTCTAGGTTGAAGCGTTCGTTTTCAGTAGCAGTTTTTATTTTTAGGTTTCACTCTGTTCTATCCTATATAGATAGATGAATTTGGAACTCTAAATCAAACATGGTTTGTAGTAGCTCTTTGAAACTTGACAAAATAAAGGAGTTCTCAGTTTTGTCTCAATAGTTTGTTTCCTCTTCAAGTACCCCTAGGAACAGACTGTAGAAAAGCACTTTCATTGAGTGGGGTTGCCAAGCTTCTAAGAAACAACGAGTTTCCGAAATACCAGCAAATATTTTTTCACGCAATCTTGATCACACTTGGTGGTAATGATCAGTACACAACTCAAACTTGGCTCACCAAACTTTGTTCTTCTAGTTGAAGTTTTCGTCTAGAGTAGCAGTTTTTATGTTTAGGTTTCACTCTGTTCTCTCTTATATAGATAGATGAATTTGGAACTCTAAATCCAACATGGTTTGCAGTAGCTCTTTGAAACTTGACAAAGTAAAGGAGTTCTCAGTTTTGTCTCTATGATTTGTTTCTGCTTCATGAAGCCCTAAGCAGAGACTGTGGAAAAGCACTCTCATTGAGAGGGGTTGCCACGCTTCTAAGAAATAACGAGTTTCCGAAATACCAGCAAATATTTTTTCACCCAATGTTGATGATACTTGGTGGTAATGATCAGTACACAAATCCGATTTGGCTCACCAAATTTTTTTCTTCTAGGTGGAAGCGTTCGTCTACCTTCGCAGTTTTTATATTTAGGTTTCCCTCTGTTCTCTCCTATATAGATAGATGAATTTGGAACTCTAAATCCAACATGGTTTGTAGTAGCCCTTTGAAACTTGACAAAATAAAGGAGTTCTCAGTTTTGTCTCTATGGATTGTTTCCTATTCAAGTAGCCCTAAGCACTGACAGTGGAAATGCACTTTCATTTAGAGGGGTTGCCAAGCTTCTAAGAAATAAGGAGTTTCCGAAATACCAGCAAATATTTTTTCATCCAATATTGATGATACTTGGTGGTAATGATCATTTCACAAATCCCACTTGGCTCACCAAATTTTGTTCTTCTAGGTTGAAGCGTTCGTCTACTGTAGCAGTTTTTATATTTAGGTTTCCCTCTGTTCTCTCCTATATAGATAGATGAATTTGGAACTCTAAATCCAACATGGTTTGCAGTAGCTCTTCGAAAGTTGACAAAATATAGTAGTTCTCAGTTTTGTCTCTATGTTTTGTTTCCTCTTCAAGTAGACCTAGGCACAGAGTGTGGAAAAGCACTTTCATTGAGATGGGTTGCCAAGCTTCTAAGAAATAACGAGTTTCTGAAATACCAGCA